>NW_017674510.1:9573-27133 GCF_001879085.1 Nicotiana attenuata
TTGGCAAATGGTGAGCTTACACGCGCCCCACATTGTATTTTTTAGTACTTTTTTTTTATTCTTTTCCTCTTTTTACTTATTTGTTATTATTATCATTGTTTTTGGTTATTTTCATCCTCTTTCTTTTTGTTTTGGTCATCGGCGGCATAAAATGGTGGTCGTCGGAATTTCAGAAACACCATTTTTTCCAGTGAATTTTTTTTTTCCGGTGACAGATTTTTATCCCGATCTAAGTGTGTTTTGTTATATATATATATATATATATCTTGAAAGTGTAATTTATGTGTGGGAGGAAGGGCAAAAGAAATAAAAACGAATATAAGCTGAGAAAACTTTTTCCAGTTAAAATTTCAATATATCATTTTTTTTCCGGCGTGGGAAGGCTTTCCGATGATGAATTTTTTTTCCCCCAAATCTGAGTGTATTTTGCTTTGCTTATGAATGATCTTTTTGAGAGTTTAATTTGCATGTGAAAAGAAAAAATGGAAGAAAATCGGTTAGACAAAGTCGCCAGTGAATGAATATCCGCCAGAATTAAAGAAGAAACGAAAAAAAAAGTAAAAGAAAAAAGACAAAGAAAAAGGAAAAGGAAGAGGAAAAAAAAAGTAAGAAAAAATGGTAAAAAAGAATTAAAAATAATTTGAAAATCGTTTTTTCCTTCTTCTCACTCTCCTTTGGGAGAGTGAAATACCCACACTCTGCCATATCAGCGTTAAGGGTGCAAATAATTCCATTTAAAATAAGTTTAGGGGGTAATAGGATTCCCGTGAAGAAAAGTGTATAGTTGGGAATCAGGGTATAGATCAGGGGTACTTGTGCATTTTCCTAAAGAAGCTAGGCATAAAGTGAAATAATAACCGGTTGATTTGAAATTCAACAAGATTGAATACAATATGTTGATTTCAAATTCAACAAGATTGAATACAATATGTTGAATTAATTGATCATCTTCTTCTTTTTTGACCTTGTCATGAGTTGAGAAACTGTGGCTGTGATCATTGATGATGTGATGGTCTTCATATAAACCCCAATACTCTCAATGAAAGCATCAGTTTTGGTGCCGTGAAATCCATCAAATGAACGATCATCTCCTATTTGAAAACTGAAACTGAAGTAAGGGGCCAATGGATTGACCGTGTTTCTGCCATATGGTCCATAGGAACTTTTGTTGGTGCCAAATGTTATCGATCTCAAACCATTGGTATAATAGGTACCACTTATCCAAGTAATAAATTCTGATGGATAATCCAACACAACCTTCAATATAACATGGAACGATCGTTCAGATTTAATTGAGTTTGCTTTATTGGTAAATTGTATTGTGTAAATAGGACAAGGATATATATATATATATATATATATATATATATATATATATATAACTAGCTTTAGGGTACGCGCGTTGCGCGTGTACCCCATCTCGATCGATGAGTCAACTTTTTATAAATCACATAAATGTGATATTACTTTTTTCGTTGAGTTATAAAGTAAAAGTTTGAGCTTCTAAAATTGATGAATGCTCATCCTACATAATAACTCAATATAGGAAGAAACTCTATCTTATATAGTTTCAATCATCCCTCAATATATACAAACTTAATCTTAGTTTTATTCTAAAAACACAAACATGATAAGCTAACTTACAGAAGTTAAATCGCTTTTCTTTCTCGTGAGCAAAATACAAACTATTCCATTTCTTTAATCAATACAAATTAATATGTGATTTCTTTTCGACCGAAAGAATAAATTATTATCACAAAAGTAGACTCCAACAACTACATTTTAAAACATTGACACTATTTGTCAATCTAACTTCACTTATAACACCGGTACGTTGAAGATGCTATGCTTAAGCTATGAGAGTGCAGAAGCAAATTCTTAATTATGTTAGAGTGACTTTTTAAGTAAAAAGAGAAGGTTTTAAAATCTCTTTCTATATTGACTTTCTTTCATTTGAGTACCAAGTAAAAGTTTTTTTTTTATAAACTTGTCTAAATTTTTCAACACATTTATAAAATTATTTTAGTCTGCATTTATGTTATATTATCCAATATTTTTTGTTTGCGGAATATTTAATATAAAACATAGAGTCTCTCTACGTTAGACAAACAGAATAGCAAGGTCATTAAGTCAAACTGTCGCTTTTTAAATGCTACAATTCTTTATAAAGCATACAAAGTATGGAATTCTAAGACAAAATCAATATCTTTCTTTTCTGTTTTGACTCTAACATCATAACATTCATAAAATTATTATTCTATATCTTTTGTTTGTGTAAATATTCACTCTTTAAATTAGGAAAACTCAATGATAATGTAAGTCAAGCTCCCAACGCACTAAAATGATGATTTGATATTAGCTCCCAAGTCACAACGCACATTAATTAATTGGAAAATATAAATTCACACAACTTTAGATTTGATCAAGTACATAAAACTAAAAGTATGGTACGTGTATATGTAAGCAGAAGCGAAAATATTGCATACTTTGTTACTTGGCACAAATTATTCAAAAAGGAGAAAAGATTGAAATACCTAAATAGTAGGAGTGTATACATAATTTAAATAAGGAAAGGTTTGATAGTATTTTTTAAAATCTTAAATATTAGGAAAATAACCAAATGACTATTTTGTTTATTGTGAACTCTATTTTAAAGGGGACAAAAAAGGCGAACGACATTTCGCTAAGGGCCTTCGTGCTTTTAATATAGCATAGATATAGATTTAGGGGCAGAAAGGTGTTTACTCGAACCCCTTCGCCTAAAAATTATACTGTATATAAAAGGTAAAATCTATTTTTTTTACCTCTAAGTATTATGATTTGAATCCCTTTGACACATCCCAAAACCATAGCTTAATAGTCAAGGGTGTTCAAAACTTTTGTAAGGTTATTGGTTCTATTTCCACGAGCTACAACCTTTCTAACCTTTTTCTTTTTTGAACCCCCTTGGCCAGGGGCGGAGACAGAAATTACATCAAGAGATGTCAAAATATAAATTATTAGATACATTGAAAATCAAGGGAATTCAACGTATAGTAAATATACATAAATAAATAAAAATTATCTAGCAATATAGTGTAATTTTCCGGCGACACCCCTTAGTTGTGGCTCCGCCACTGCCCTTGGCAGCAATTTTGCCTCCGCCACTTTATATATATCCCTTTGATATAATATAAGTTTCATTGAAGTGATAAAAGATAGTTCAAAAATTGTTTCAAAAATTACTTTAAATCTCAAATCAAAGGACACGTACCGTAGCAAAGGTATAGTTATGATGAGCACCATATCTGTCAGACAAAACAAATTGACCATTCTCAACGTAGAGGAATTGAAGTGACAAAACAAAATCTGGACCAGTGGAAAGAAAAATCTTGGCTATTTCACCTCTTCCCTTTTCATCCCAAACAGTTCCATTCTTTCCTCCCACTGGCCCAACCTTGATCGTATTCATATTTGTGAAACAACGTAGTACTGTAGTTAATAATCTGAAGATGAAGTACTAATAATTTCTTTTTGAAAAGACCAAAAACTGCCGTTTATGTTAAATACGGCTTTCACAGTTTAGCTAGGTTAATTTTACTTATATGCTGTGTCTTTGCTTTGGTTTAGGGTTCAGTTTTTGCTTAGGTTTTGGACTCAACACAATTAATATCACTTTAATTAGCATTAGGATTCTTTTACCAGTGTTACTTACGTTAATTTTGTAGAATTAAAAAAAAAAAGATATTTAGAATAAAGAGGAGCTGAAAACCACCTACACACAAAATATATGCTGAAAACCACCTACACACAATATATATATATATATATATATATATATATATATATATATATATATTCATTAAATCTATATATATATATATATTCATTAAATCTTGTGTCCATTATAACGCCTATTGCCTTTTGTTGAAAAGAACGTAGAGCTGCTACAAAATTAGCTTCATCCAATTGAGGAAACAAAATTATCCACAAATTGTGCAATTATCCGCTAACATTAACCAAAACACCAAATGATGAAAGGACAAGCATATATAAAATCATATTAAAACAAAATAAGCGTATATTAATGAGTCCATTAGAAAAAGTTTCACGATCGATGAAAGTGTAAAGAGTAGAATCCTATTATACCTGAAACTATATGTAGTCTGTTGTATTTAGGATAGTTCATTACTTGGTGTCCAAGTGCTGCAGTTTAGTTAGGACTCAAAGCCTCATATGTGTGTATATATATATTCACGTTATAGATACAGAGAGATCTGTAGACTTTTATCATGGTATCAAGAGCCATAGTGGCTTAACAACCATCGTTTTTTTTTCTCTTTCCCGTTATTGTAGCACTACAACAATACACCATGACTAAAGACATATCCTCTTCCAGCAATATTATGATTTCATACCCTTCCACACCAAATCTTGCTCATCAACTGCCCGTAAAGCTCACATCGTCGAATTTCCAGTTATGGAAGACTTAGTTTCTTTCCATGGTGTGTGGTTGTGGTCTTAACCATCATATTGATGGTAGCGAATCAGCACCAACCGAGTTTTTAGATGATAAACAATCTAATCCAGCCTATAAATCTTGGGTTCGTCAAGATCAACTCGTGTTGAGTTGGATTGTTGCTTCGATTTCGGAAAGTGTTTTACCACAGTTGGTTGGAGCAGAAACTGCTCGTGAAGCCTGGGATAAACTTGTGACAGCCTATGCGTCAGGTTCCAAGCCACAAGTTCGTGAACTAAAGACGCAACTGCATACTTTGTGTCGTGATAATGCCACCATTGAGAGTTATGTTCAAGGTGCCAAGGCGATTTCAGATAAGCTTGCTGCTCTACAACACCCAGTCCATAATGATGAACTCGTTGAGTTTGTACTTGCCGATCTAGGCCCTGCATATCGCCCGTTCACAAGAGCCCTTGAATCTCGTCATGAAGATATTTCGTTTGATGCCCTTTATGGCAAATTATTGAACGAAGAAAGACAACTAAAAAGGGATGAAGCCCTTATTGTTATAGCTCCCATTGCTCATTACACTCAAAGCTCCTTATCATCCACACAAGGCCGAGGTAGAGGCCGTGGAGGTCGAGGTCGAGGACGTGCTGGTGGTCAAGGATATTCCCAATAATTCTAGAATCGTAACCATCTAAACTCCACTGGTACACAAGCAAAATATGACACTTCTGGAATTATTTGTCAAAATTGCGAAGGCAAGGGCCATATCGCACGAGTTTGCCATTCGCCTAAGTCTACTAATGGTCCTAGAGTTACTGGTCGTCCTTCTTCCAATTTAGCAAGCACTCCAACATATTCTAGACAGAACTGGTTGATGGATAGTGGCACCACGCATCATTTAACAGCCGATCTTGACAATTTAGCCATCCATTCTGAGTTTCAAGGTCCAGAGGAAGTAACCTTAGGTAATGGTTCAACACTGCCCATCTCTCATATTGGAGAAGGTTCTATATCTATTTCTAATCGTAAATTTTCTCTTGATAACATTCTTCATGTTCCAGATGCCAAACAAAATTTATTGTCCATTAGTTCTTTTACTACCTCTAATCAGGTTTCTATTGAATTCTTTCCTAGTTATTTTTTAATTAAGGATTTGAAAACGAGGGGCATTCTTCACAAAGGGCCGAAAGATGATTGTTTAGATGCACTCCTAGATCTGCAGTCGCGTCTCTCACCTGCTTCCTATGCTGTTTCACTTGGTGTCTGGCATGCTCGCTTAGCTCATGCCTCTTATCCTACTGTTTGTCGGGCTTTGCCATCTTATAGTTATTGTTCTTCTACTTATAAGTCTCCTACTTTATGTCCAGCTTGTGTTGTTAGCAAGAGTCACAAAATTCCTTTTGTTGAGTCTAGTTTTAAGGCCAACGACCCTTTAGATTTGATTTGTTCTGATGTTTGGCGTCCGACCCTTGTTACTTCTAATGATGGATATCGCTATTACGTTATGTTCTTTGATCATTATAGCAAATATACCTGGATTTATTTTCTTCAATTTAAATCTGAAGTATTATCCGTCTTTATCCAATTTCGGACAATTGTTGAAAAATACTTTGGTCGCCCTATCAAATCCTTTCAAGCAGATTGGGGGAGGGGGGGGGGGGGCAAATTTCAAGCCTTAACTACTTATTTATGCGAGAATGGTATTACATAACGCTCTTCATGTCCCTACACCCCAAAGCAGAATGGTTGTGTTGAACGTAAACATCGTCATATTGTTGAGACGGGACGTGCATTGTTAACACATGCTAATGTTCCAGAAAAATTTTGGACTAATGCTTTTGAAACTGCTGTTTACACTATCAATAGACTTCCAACTCCCCGTCTGAATCACAAATCTCCCTTTAAAGTTTTGTTTAACATGAATCCTGATTATTCTTTTTTTGCGCATTTTTGAATGCTTATGCTTTCCTTGGCTTCGTCCATATACAAAAAGTAAGCTTTCACCTCGTTCTAAATCATGCATTTTCTTAGGCTATAGTAAGATTCATAAAGGTTACAAGTGTTTTGATCCATCTTCTGGAAAGTTTTATGTCTCACGTCATGTTGTTTTTGATGAACATGTGTTCCTATTTGCGGCTAAGGATGATGCTACGGTGCCCACTACATCAACACATACAACTGATCATATCACTGTCCAGGTGCCATCCTCGATCCACGACCAGCACCCTTTAGAAGCTCCATGCGATGCCTCATGTAGACCTTCTTCTTCCTCAATGGAGCAGGCTTTACAGTTACACACGTCAATATCTGCTGCTTAACCTGATGAGATAAGTGAATCATCATCGATATCTGCCTTACAGAAACCTGGACCTTTGTCTAAAGATCTTCGCGGTGCGTCTTCTTCTAGCCAAGGTCAGTCTAAAACTCATACCATGGTCACTTGGTCTAAAACAGGCTCTTTAAAACCTAAGCAACCTACATCCTTTGCTGCCAAGACCAATGAGGTTACAGATCCAACATGCTACTCTGAAGCTTCAAAATTTGCTCACTGGCGCCGTGCAATGCATGACGAGTATAATGCACTTCTTCATAATGGTACTTGGCAACTCGTTCCTCCATCAGAATCTCAAAATGTCATTAGGTCTAAGTGGATTTTCAAGACCAAAACAAAGCATGATGGTTCTGTGGATCGTTATAAGGCCAGGCTTGTTGCGAAGGGATATCATCAACGTCCTGGTGTTGATTATATTGACAACTTTAGCCCAGTAGTAAAAGCTGCCACCATCCGCCTTCTCTTATCCTTGGGTGTTACCAATTGTCACGGCCCGGATTTCCCACCCTCGGGGGCCGTGATGGCGCCTACTAATGAGAGCTAGGCAAGCCAATTGACAACTACCTCTTTTAACGAACTCTGACAATATTAGGAACAATAAAGCATTTAATAAATACGCGAAAATCTCAATATGATTAACTGAAAGAAATGCGGAAGTTTAACAAAAATCCTCTACCCAAGACTGGTGTCACTAACTCACGAACGTCTACAGAATACTACATACAAAGTATGAACAGAGTACAATACTGTTTGCTTCGGTACAAGTGATAACAAACTGAATAAAACAGACGGGACCCCGGGCCTACGGACGTCAGCAAGGCTACCTCGAATGTCCCTGGACTGAGAGCTCGCTCCCAGAATTCCACTACTACTAGAATGCTGCTCCTACACTTGGATCTGTGCAAAAAGATGCACAGAGTGTAGCATCAGCACACCCGACCCCATGTGCTGGTAAGTGCCTAGCCTAACCCCGGCGAAGTAGTGACGAGGCTAGACCAGACTACCAAATAAACCTGTGCAGATATATTTATGCAAGTACAACAAAATAATAGCGGAAAATAACAATTTAAAACTGGGAGGGGAACATGCTTACGGGGTAGCAGATAAAACAGAATATCAGGAATAACAAAGAAACTACATATGATTACGTCTAGCACGGAATAAGGGAAAACAAACCACTTTCACTTGCTTCAATTTCCTCTCGCTGCAGGAGTGCAACCCGGTCCCATTTTATAATATCTCGTGGTCGGCGTGCCACATGATCCCATGTCATAATATCACGTGGTAGGCGTACCACTCGATCCCATTTCATAATATCACGTGGTAGGCGTACCACTCGATCCCATTTCATAATATCACGTGGTAGGCGTACCACTCGATCCCATTTCATAATATCTCGTGGTCGGCATGCCACACGATCCCATCTCATAATATCTCGTGGTCGGCATGCCACACGATCCCATTTCATAGTATACCGTGGTCGGCGTACCACACGATCCCATTTCATACAGCACAATACACAATATAATCCCGGCAAGGGAGAAAGATGTTATAATAAACTATCCCGGCAAGGGAACAAGACAATATAATAAACTATCCCGGCAAGGGGAATCCAGCTATAACCCAACTCATTCAATCTCTACTCAACACAATTAAATCCACACTTAGTCTCAACAATTACTGGCTCAATGTTAAAGATTTCCAACCAATTCTTCATAAATAACAATTACCAATTCGACAATTTAGCAAATTAGGACTCACGGTCATGCTCGACACCAGTGTATAGATACTTGTCACCATGCCTATACACCGTACTCGACAAGTAGCAATTAACAAATAAGACTCTACTCCTATTCCCTTAAACTAGGGTTAGACCAAACACTTACCTCGAATGCTCCAAACTCAACTCAAGCCTCTAGTATAGCTTTACCCCTCGAATTCGGCTCCAACTCAGTCAAATCTATGAAATAATGGCTTTACAATATTAATAATAGCTAAACAAACTAAACCCAATACCTAAATATGAATTTTCAAGCTTTCTTCCAAAATTTCCAAAATCCGACACCGGGCCCACATGGTCCAAACGCGAGGCTCGAACAAACTCCATCACCCACAACCCCACAGCCCAAATATGCAATTTGTTTTAAGATTCGACCCCAAATTGAGGTTGAATCACCCAAAATTCTCAAAAAACCTAACTCTACCTAAACCCTTAANCCCAAATTGAGGTTGAATCACCCAAAATTCTCAAAACCCTAACTCTACACAAAACCCTTAATTTCTACTTTGAATTCATGATTTAGGGCTAGGAAATTAGTGATTTGTTGAAGAAATTAAGAAGGAATGAAGTTAGGAACACTTACCTATGAAGTTATGAAGGAAGAGGTTCTTCAAACTTGTCTATGGAGGGTGAAGGAGAAGAACTCGTGTCGAAATAATGAAAGAATCCCGAATGTACTGTTTCTAAAAACTTAAAAAAACCACTGGGCGAAATTACCCTACGCGTTCGCGACAGTAGGGTCCTGTTCGCGAAGGGCACAAGTTGACAACCATCGCGTTCGCGAGTGGAGGAGTGCGAACGCGAAGAGGAAAAATACTGGGGTCCAAAAGATTGCCTACGCGAACGCGTGAGGCCTTACGCGAACGCGCTGAAGAGGGCCGTTGACTTACGCGAACGCGAGAAAATTTACGCGAACGCGATAGAGGGAAATCCAAGGCATCACGAACGCGGGAACAGAGGGTGCGAACGCGAAGAAGGGAAACACCAAAGCACTGCGAACGCGAGCCTGGGGCCGCGTTCGCGAAGAACAAAACGTCTGTGTAAAAGTGCAGCAAAATCTGATCCTTTCCTAAGTGTAAAAACACCCCGAACCACCTCCAATTCACTCCCGAGCCCTCGGGGCTCCTAACCAATCACACACACTAACTCAATAACATCCTACGAACTTACTCGAGCGATCAAATCGCCAAAATAACATCAAAATCATTGAATCAAGCCTCAAAATCATTTTCATTTCAAACTTCATAAACTTCCAACTTTAGATATTTAGGTCCGAAACACGTCAAACGACGTCCGATTTCGACCAAACTTCACAGAAAGCGCTTAAACAATATATAAGACTTGAACCGGGCGTCGTAACCAAAATACGAGCCCGATACCACAGTCTTTTAATCAATTTTCATTTCCATTTTCCTTATTAATTTCAGAAAAACAATTTCACAGAAAAATTCTTTCCTCGTCTCTAGACCTCGGAATTCGACTCCGGGCACATGCCCGAGTCCCATATTTTTCTACGGACCTTCCGGGTCCGTCCAATCTCGGGTCCGAGTCCGTTTACCAAAAATGTTGACCAAAGTCAACTGTAATCATATAAATGTCAAAATTCTTCAAATATTTCACAGAATTCACATATTTCAACATAAAAGCTTTCCGGCTATGCGCCCGGACTGCACACGTAAATCGAGGCAAGTAAAAATGAGGTTTTCAAGGCCTCGGAAGCACGGAACGAATGAGGAAACAGGTGATGACCCTTTGATCATGCCTTTGTTTTGTTGTGTGAAGAAAGTAAAAAACTTGCGAAGCACGCACCTCAATCACCCTGCCTGTGTGAATTGAACGAACTTAAAAGTACAACATCCTCCACCTCTAAAACAACTGTTTGTCCTCGAACGGACAAAAGAAAGAAGTACCTGAGTCAGGAAATAGATGTGGATAACGGCTCCGCATATCGGACTCAGACTCCCAGGTCGAGGCCTCAAGGGGGCTGACCTCTCCACTGAACACGAACAGAGGGAAAACTCCTCGATCTCAACTGACGAACCTGCCGGTCTAGAATAGCTACCGGCTCCTCCTCATAAGATAAATCCTTGTCCAACTGGACAGTGCTGAAGTCTAACACATGGGTAGGATCGCCGTGATACCTCCGAAGCATAGACACATGAAAAACTGGATGCACGACTGATAAGCTAGGTGGCAATGCAAGTCTGTAAGCCACTTCTCCCACACGATCGAGAATCTCAAATGGGCCAATGAACCTATGGCTAAGCTTGCCCTTCTTCCCAAATCTCATTACGCCCTTCATAGGCGACACTCGGAGCAAGACCCGCTCACCAACCATGAAGCTACCTCTCGAACCTTAAGATCCGCATAACTCTTTTGCCGCGATTGAGCCGAACGATGCCTGTCCTAAAAGATCTTGACCTCACCCAAGGCCTCCTGTACTAAATCTGCACCCAATAACCGAGCCTCCCCCGGCTCAAACCATCCGACTGGAGACCGACATCGCCTACCATACAACGCCTCATATGGAGCCATCTGAATGCTGGACTGGTAGCTGTTTTTGTAGGCGAACTCTGCTAAAGGCAAAAACTGGTCCCACGAGCCTCCAAAATCAATGACACAAGCTCAGAGCATATCCTTCAATACCTGAATAGTCCTCTCGGACTGGCCGTCCGTCTGAGGATGGAACGCTGAGCTCGACTGAACCTGGGTGCCCAACTCCTGCTGAACTGCTCCCCAGAAGCGCGAGGTAAACTGCGTACCCCGATCCGAAATAATAGATACCGGCACCCCATGAAGGCGAACAATCTCTCGAATGTAGATCTCAGCTAACCTCTCCGATGAATAAGTGGCTGCAACAGGAATAAAATGCGCTGACTTGGTCAGCCTATCAACAATGACCCAAATAGCATCAAACTTCTTCCGAGTCATCGAAAGTCCAGTAAAGAAATCCATGGTAATCCTCTCCCACTTCCACTCGGGAAGCTCAATCCTCTGAAACAAACCACCAGGCCTCTGCTGCTCATACTTAACCTGCTGACAGTTCAAACATCGAGCCACATATGCAACAATATCCTTCTTCATCCTACGCCACCAATAAAGCTACCGCAAGTCCTGGTACATCTTCGCGGCGCCCGAGTGAATAGAATACCGAGAACTATGGGCCTCCGCTAAGATCAACTCTCGAATCCCATCGACATTGGGCACACAAACTCGCCTCTGCAACCTCAAAACTCCACCCGCATCTATGGTAACCTGCTTGGCACGTCCACGCTGCACCGTGTCTCTAAGGACACACAAATGGGGATCGTCAAACTGCCGATCACGGATACGCTCCAATAATGAAGGACGAGCGACTGTGCGGGCTAACACACGACTGGGTTCAGAAACATCCAGTCTCACAAACTGATTGGCTGAAGCCTGAACATCCCAAGCAAGCAGTCTCTCACCGACCGGAATATAAGCAAGACTGCCCATACTGGCTGACTTCCTACTCAATGCCTCGGCCACCCCCTCGGCCTTCCCCCGGATGATATAGAATGGTGAATGACATAATCCTTCAACAACTCCAACCACCTCCTCTGCCTCAAATTCAACTCCTTTTGCTTGAACAAATACTGAAGACTCTTGTGATCCGTGAATACCTCACATGCCACGCAGTACAGCTAAAGCCTCCAAATCTTCAATGCGTGAACTATGGCTGCCAACCTCAAATCATGAACCGGATAGTCCTTCTCATGAATCTTCAACTGCCTCGAAGCATAAGCAATGACTTTGCCGCCCTGCATCAACACTGCTCTAAGCCCATCACAGGAAGCATCACAATAAACTGCATAAGGCCCTGAACTTGAATACTCTCTGCTGACACAACATTGCCCAGAAATGCAACTGAACACAACCAGAACTCACTCTTGGAGAACTTTGCATATAACTGAATACCCCTCAGAGTTTGAAGAACCACTCTAAGGTGCTGCTCGTGCTCCTCCTGGCTGCAGGAATATACCAATATATCATCAATGAAGACCATCACGAACGAATCCAAATAAGGTCTGAACACTCGGTTCATCAACTCCATGAATGCTGCTGGGGCATTGGTCAACCCAAATGACATGGCCAAAAACTCATAAAGCCCATGCTGAGTGCGGAAAGCTGACCTAGGGACATCGGATGCCCTAATCCTCAACTGATGGTAGCCAGATCTCAAGTCTATCTTTGAAAACACCTTTACACCCTGAAGCTGGTCAAACAAATCATCAATCCTCGGCAGTGGATACTTGTTCTTTATCGTCACCTTGTTCAATTGCCGGTAATCAATGCACATCCTCATCGATCCATCCTTTTTCTTCACAAATAACACTGGCGCACCCCAAGGAGAAATACTAGGCCTGATAAAACCCTTCTCTAGCAAATCTTGCAACTGGTCCTTTAACTCCTTCAACTCTGGCGGGGCCATGTGATACGGCGGAATAGGAATGGGCTGCGTGCCTGGGGCCAGATCAATACAGAAATCAATATCCCTGTCGGGCGGCATACCCGGCAGGTCTGAAGGGAAAACCTCGGGGAACTCCCGATCAATAGGAAAAGAATCAATGGAGGGGAACTCTGCGCTGGAATCGCGAACATACGCCAGGTAAGCTAAATACCCCTTCTCGACCATGCGTCGAGCCTTCACATATGAAGTAACACGGCGGGTAGAATGACCTGGAGTCCCTCTCCACTCTAAACGAGGCATACCCGATAAAACTAAGGTCACAGCCTTGGCGTGGAAATCCAAAATAGCATGGTAAGGTGATAACCAGTCCATCCTCAATATAACGTCGAAGTCCACCATGTCCAAGGGCAACAATTCAACACGGGTCTCAAGAGCCTCAAACACTACTACGCAGGAACGATGCACTCGGTCGACCACTATCGAATCACTCACCGGTGTGGATACATGAACAGGAACACTCAAAGCATCACTAGGCATGACCAAGTACGGTACAAAAATAGGACGACACGTACGAACACGTAGACCCAAGGTCATATAGCACTGAAGCATCTCTAATACGAATCAGAATGGTACCTGCAATGTCTGCATCTGAAGACTCAGCCTCTGGCCTGACTGCTGGCTGGCCTCTACCTCTGGCGACCTGAACTCCACCTCTAAGACCTCTACCTCCACCTCTAACACCTCTGCCACCGCCTCTAGCTGGCTGGGCAGACTGTGGAATCTCCAGTGCCTGAATCATAGTACGAGAACTCTGATGTTGGTAGCTGCCATAAACTCGAGGGCAATATCTGACAATGTGCCTCGGATCACCACAAGCATGGCAAGACCTCGGCTGCTGCGGCTGAGCACCCCTCAATCTCGGGCAAACTCTCCTGTTGTGACCATACTCATCACACTCATAACATCTACACGAACGCTGCAGCTGAGGAAACTGAAGCTGACCCTGTCGACCTGAATGACCACCTGAAGTACCATGAGTGACATGGGGAGCTGACTGAAAGGGCCTGGGAGGATGGCCTCTACCATTAGTACCTCTACCTCCAGACGAGGTACCACTGAACCTGCCTGCATGACGGGGCCTCTTATCCGACCTATGACCGCCTCCCTGAGGCAGGACCACCTCAACTCTACGGCCCAATTGGCCGCCTCCTGGAAAGGGATCTCACTCCCGGCCTGAGCCACTGTGCCCGGCTGACCTGCCACCGCTGGCTGAACTCCTGGAAGCAAACCCGCTCGAATGACGCTCTCCACGAAGCCTACCAATCGGACTAGAGCGTCCTGAAGTACCGGGATGGCAATGAACCCCTCTGGGACCTGAGCTGGGCCCACCGGGACTGCTGGGGCGGGAACCTCCTCCTCCAAATCAACCTGAGGCTCCGCCAACGGAGCTGCTGCTGGGGGCTCGGACTGCTGAGCGGTAGATGAAGAAGCGTGTGATCTCGCCATCTGCGGAAGAACAGAGTAGAAATTCAATCGGTACTTGAGAAATAGAACCGCACGACAAGAAGGAACAAATGTGAAAGTTTCCTAACTCTGTAGCCTCTGGGGATAAATACGGACGTCTCTGTACCGATCCCTCAGACTCTACCGAGTTTGTCCGTGAGTTGTGAGACCTATGTAATCTAGTGCTCTGATACCAACTTGTCACGACCCGGATTTCCCACCCTCGGGGGCCGTGATGGCGCCTACTAATAAGAGCTAGGCAAGCCAATTAACAACTATCTCTTTTAACGAACTCTGACAATATTAGGAACAATAAAGCATTTAATAAATACGCGGAAATCTCAATATGATTAACTAAAAGAAATGCGGAAGTTTAACAAAAATCCTCTACCCAAAACTGGTGTCACTAACTCATGAACGTCTACAGAATACTTCATACAAAGTCTGAACAGAGTACAATACTGTTTGCTTCGGTACAAGTGATAACAAACTAAATAAAACAGAAGGGACCCCGGGCCTACGGACGTCAGCAAGGCTACCTCGAATGTCCCTGGACTGAGAGCTCGCTCCCAGAATGCCACTGCTACTCAAATGCTGCTCCTACACCTGGATCTGTGCAAAAAGATGCACAGAGTATAGCATCAGCACACCCGACCCCATGTGTTGGTAAGTGCCTAGCCTAACCCCGGCGAAGTAGTGACGAGGCTAGACCAGACTACCAAATAAACCTATGCAGATATATATATGCAAGTACAACAAAATAATAGCGGAAAATAACAATTTAAAACTGGGAGGGGAACATGCTTACGGGGTAGCAGATAAAACAGAATATCAGGAATAACAAAGAAACTACATATGATTACGTCTAGCACGGAATAAGGGAAAACAAACCACTTTCACTTGCTTCAATTTCCTCTCGTTGCAGGCGTGCAACCCGGTCCCATTTCATAATATCTCGTGGTCGGCGTGCCACACGATCCCATGTTATAATATCACGTGGTAGGCGTATCACTCGATCCCATTTCATAATATCTCGTGGTACGCGTACCACTCGATCCCATTTCATAATATCACGTGGTCGGCGTGCCACATGATCCCATTTTATAATATCTCGTGGTCGGCGTGCCACACAATCCCATTTCATTCAGCACAATACACAATATAATCCCGGCAAAGGAGAAAGATGTTATAATAAACTATCCCGGCAAGGGAACAAGATAATATAATAAACTATCCCGGCAAGGGGAATCCAGCTATAACCCAACTCATTCAATCTCTACTTAACACAATTAAATCCACACTTAGTCTCAACAATTAGTGGCTCAATGTTAAAGATTTCCAACCAATTCTTCATAAATAACAATTACCAATTCGACAATTTAGCAAATTAGGACTCACGGTCATGCTCGACACCAGTGTATAGATACTCGTCACCATGCCTATACACCGTACTCGACAAGTAGCAATTAACAACATGGAACTCTACTCCTATTCCCTCAAGCTAGGGTTAGACCAAACACTTACCTCGAATGCTCCAAACTCAACTCAAGCCTCTAGTATAGCTTTACCCCTCGAATTTGGCTCCAACTCAGTCAAATAAATGATTTGGGATGAAGTTTGCTCTTGAAAAATCGCCTATGGTGTTTGGGTTTTGAAAGAATGGTTAAAAGTGATGAAAATTCGACTAAGTATAAAATTTGTTGGGCCTCGGATATGGGAATTGCGAGCCTTGGTTCGCATTTGCGAACAAGACAGGGCTGGGAATTGCGATCCTTGGTTCGCATTTGCGAACACTGGGCCTGGGCACAGACTTCGCATTTGCGAAGTATCGATCGCTTTTGCGATCTGGGCCCTCTCGCATTTGCGAGCATGGGCGTCGCATTTGCGACCCCAGCCCATTTTCCCCCTCTTCGCATTTGCGAAGGAATGATCGCATTTGCGATCCGGCCCAGACCTCCCCTTCTTCGCATTTGCGATCGAATTGCCGCATTTGCGACTTCGCATTTGCGAGTACTTCTTCGCAAATGCGAAGATACCAGAACTGGGGAATACCAGCTTTTCAAAAATGAGGAAATGCAATCCGATGCCTATCCAAAACTCACCCGAGCCCTCGGGGCTCCAAACCAAACATGTACACAACCTCGAAAACATCCTACGGACTTGCTCGTGCGATCAAATCGCCAAAATAACATCATTTACATAGAATCAAGCCTCAAAGCACATGATTTTTCATTATAACTTCATAAACTTCAAACTTTAGATATTTAGGTCCGAAACACGTCAAATGACGTCCGATTTCGACCAAACTTCACAGAAAGTGCTTACCACATATTTAAGACTTGTACCGGGCGACGGAACCAAAAGACGAGCCCGATACCATAGTCTTTTAATCAATTTTCATTTCCATTTTCCTTAATAATTTTAGAAAAACAATTTCATAGAAAAATTCTTTCTTCGGGCTCTAGACCTCGGAATTCGATTCCGGGCACATGCCCGAGTCCCATATTTTTCTACGGACCTTCCGGGACCGTCCAATCTCGGATCCGGGTCCGGGTCCGGGTCCGTTTACAAAAAATGTTGACCAAAGTCAACTATAATCATATTAATATCAAAAGTCTTCAAATTTTTCACGGAATTCACATATTTTAACATAAAAGCTTTCCGGCTACGCGCCCGGACTGCGCACGCAAATCGAGGCAAGTAAAAATGAGGTTGTAAGGCCTCGTATGCACGGAATGGATGAGGAAATAGGTGATGACCCTTTGGGTCGTCACACAGTCATTGACCCGCATATTTGTTGAATTCAGTCCATCTTGATGCAACCCATCTCGAGTCACTTTACACAAATAGCTTATAATATATTTATTGTTTACTTTTTCTAGCCATATACATAGTTTATGTATTGCTATACATAATTATACACATATAATATATAAATCATGCATATATTATACCTACAATGGCTATTTTTAGTTTAAGCGGTTGGGTGAGCGGCTATTTGGGTTAATTCTTCTTTAAAGTTGGCTTGATTTTAGCCCTACATTAGTTCATGAATAACTTTGCTAA
>NW_017674510.1:27153-33848 GCF_001879085.1 Nicotiana attenuata
AGCAAACCCGGTCCCATTTCATAATATCTCGTGGTCGGCGTGCCACACGATCCCATGTTATAATATCACGTGGTAGGCGTACCACTCGATCCCATTTCATAATATCACGTGGTAGGCGTACCAATCGATCCCATTTCATAATATCACGTGGTAGGCGTACCACTCGATCCCATTTCATAATATCACGTCCCATTTCATAATATCACGTGGTAGGTGTACCACTCGATCCCATTTCATAATATCACGTGGTAGGCGTACCACTCGATCCCATTTCATAATAACCCGTGGTAGGCGTACCACTCGATCCCATTTCATAATATACCGTGGTCGGCGTACCACACGATCCCATTTCATAATATCTCGTGGTCGGCGTACCACACGATCCCATTTCATAATATACCGTGGTCGGCGTACCACACAATCCCATTTCATTCAGCACAATACACAATATAATCCCGGCAAGGGAGAAAGATGTTATAATAAACTATCCCGGCAAGGGAACAAGACAATATAATAAACTATCCCGGCAAGGGGAATCCAGCTATAACCCAACTCATTCAATCTCTACTCAACACAATTAAATCCACACTTAGTCTCAACAATTACTGGCTCAATGTTAAAGATTTCCAACCAATTCTTCATAAATAACAATTACCAATTCGACAATTTAGCAAATTAGGACTCACGGTCATGCTCGACACCAGTGTAGAGATACTTGTCACCATGCCTATACACCGTACTCGACAAGTAGCAATTAACAAATAAGACTCTACTCCTATTCCCTCAAGCTAGGGTTAGACCAAACACTTACCTCGAATGCTCCAAACTCAACTCAAGCCTCTAGTATAGTTTTACCCCTCGAATTCGGCTCCAACTCAGTCAAATCTATGAAATAATGGCTTTACAATATTAATAATAGCTAAACAAACTAAACCTAATACCTAAATATGAATTTTCAAGCTTTCTTCCAAAAATTCCAAAATCCGACACCGAGCCCACATGGTCCAAACGCGAGGCTCGGACCAAAACTCGATCACCCACAACCCCCCGAGTTCAATTATGCAATTTGTTTTAAGATTCGACCCCAAATTGAGGTTGAATCACCCAAAATTCTCAAAAACCTAACTCTACCTAAAACCCTTAAATTACACCCTAAATTACATGTTCTAGGCCTAGAATTTCAATGGATGATGATAGAAAAAGAAGGAGACGAGTTAGATAATACTTACCCAAAGATATTTGGTGAAGAAGAGCTCCAAAGATCGCCTATGGGCTGTGGAGAAGATGAATTCGTGTGAAAATAATGAAAGAATCCCGAATGCACTGTTTCTGAAAACTTAAAAAAAACCACTGGGCGAAATTACCCTACGCGTTCGCGACAGTAGGGTCGCGTTCGCGAAGGGCACAAGTTGACGACCATCGCGTTCGCGAGTGGAGGAGTGCGAACGCGAAGAGGAAAAATACTAGGGTCCAAAAGATGGCCTATGCGAACGCGTGAGGCCTTACGCGAACGCGCTGAAGAGGGCCGTTGACTTACGCGAACGCGAGAAAATTTACGCGAACGCGATAGAGGGAAATCCAAGGCATCGCGAACGCGGGAACAGAGGGTGCGAACGCGAAGAAGGGGAACACCAAAGCACTGCGAACGCGAGCCTGGGGCCGCGTTCGCGAAGAACAAAACATCTGTGTAAAAGTGCAGCAAAATCTGATCCTTTCCTAAGTGTAAAAACACCCCGAACCACCTCCAATTCACTCCCGAGCCCTCGGGGCTCCTAACCAATCACACACACTAACTCAATAACATCCTACGAACTTACTCGAGATCAAATCGCCAAAATAACATCAAAATCATTGAATCAAGCCTCAAAATCATCATTTTCATTTCAAACTTCATAAACTTCCAACTTTAGATATTTAGGTCCGAAACACGTCAAACGACGTCCGATTTCGACCAAACTTCACAGAAAGCGCTTAAACAATATATAAGACTTGTACCGGGCGTCGAAACCAAAATACGAGCCCGATACCACAGTCTTTTAATCAATTTTCATTTCCATTTTCCTTATTAATTTCAAAAAAATAATTTCACAGAAAAATTCTTTCCTCGGGCTCTAGACCTCGAAATTCGACTCCGGGCACATGCCCGAGTCCCATATTTTTCTACGGACCTTCCGGGGCCGTCCAATCTCAGGTCTGAGACTGTTTACCAAAAATGTTGACCAAAGTCAACTGTAATCATATAAATGTCAAAATTCTTCAAATATTTCACAGAATTCACATATTTCAACATAAAAGCTTTCCGGCTATACGCTCGGACTGCACACGTAAATCGAGGCAAGTAAAAATGAGGTTTTCAAGGTCTCGGAAGCACGGAACGAATGAGGAAACAGGTGATGACCCTTTGGGTCGACACACCAATAATTGGCACATTACTCAACTTGACATCTCCAATACATTTCTGCATGGTCACTTAGACGAGGTAGTGTATATGTCTCAACCCCCTAGGTTTGTGGATCTAAATTATCCTAACTATGTCTGCCTACTCAAACGATCTCTATATGGGCTTAAACAAGCCCCTCGTACATGGAACAAATGTTTGACAGATGCTTTACTTTCATATGGCTTTTCTGGATCTAAGACTGATTGTTCCATCTTCTACTTCTCCTCTAGGAAAGAGAAGTTGTTTTGCTTAGTTTATGTTGATGACCTCCTTGTGCTAGGCACTATTCCCACTCTTATCAGCTCTCTTATAGGCCACTTTGTATTGGGGAAAATTGTATTTTACATATAAGGTGACGTGTCAGGACACGTGGATTGGTCAAATGGTCGATGAATCATAATTAGGCATGATTCAAGAGTTGTAAAACAGACACGAGCAAAGAAGGAGGAAGAGGCACGAGACATTAGATAAGTAACACGGCGCCCGTACCTATTTAAATCATTTAAACCCGGGCATCAGAAGGAATGAATCTGGTTATAAAAAACATGCATGTACAGCATTTAATGGGTATTAAATGCTGAGTCCGTTAAGGAATATATATATATATTCAATGTAATGATTGTGTAACGTAGCATTCAATGTCTTTAATTATTCATAATAGCCTCATTATGATTTGGGCATAACGTACAATCTCAAAGGTACTTATAAAAAGGAGATATATGATCAGTTGTAGGGGACACGAAAAAAGCTATTGAAATATACATTGATATCACTTGTTTTTCTTGATTGTTAAATTGCTACTCAGAATTATTCCTTTTATTCATTTCTTTGATTATCAGTAACCCGAGTTCTTCTAAATTCTAGTTCTGACTAAAATTCTATTTTTTGGTTAAACAAATTGGTTCCGTTACCGGGAATCTGATAATCTCTTTCCTCTTTGCTTAACTTTCCTTGTTACATCAACTATGGCAAACAACAATGATAACACTCAAGGAAACCAAGAAAATCAAACAAATCAACAACTTCAAGGAGATCTGCAGGATAATAACGCATTAGTTCCTTCTCCACAAGGTTCTCCACGACGGTCTCGTGAAGGCACTCCTGAGGGGTCTCATACAGATGGACAAGCTCAATTCGAATATGCTGAAACTATGGACGAGGCTTTACAAAAACTTATTGCCTCTCAAGTCAATAAAGCTCTTCAGGCTTTTGTTAGCCAATTACCTGCTGCACCACCTACACCTACACCAAATAACAATACTCTAGAGAACCCTCGTACCGGACTCATTAATTCAGGTAGTGGTGGAACCCCCAGCGAATCACAGGGGGGAGAACCAGGTAATTCTAATTTAAAGAATTTAGTACTAACATTGCAGAAACAGCTCAAGGAGCAAAGTGACCGCATAGCGCAGATACCTGGGGTGCCGCCCGTGATCAAATGGGTAGATATGGATAAGTATTCTCAACAGCCTTGGAAGCCAAGTGCTGCTCCTCTCCCAATTCCAAAGAAGTCCAAAACTACCTTCACCCAAGAGAACTGTCAACGTTATAAGTGGGGGAGAAGAGATCAACGATGTATCATATAAAAAGGTTTCAAAAGTAACAATTACCCACGGGAAGCGGCTTGGAGGGAGAAAATATTACGTTTGATGATGCAGATGCCGAGGGTCTATTAACTCCACATAAAGACGCACTGGTAATATCTTTACTTGTACATGACACTAACGTGAAACAAGTTTTGATTGATCCAGGTAGTTCTGTGAACATTATTTTGATACGAGTATTACGTGAGATGCAAGCTGAAGAAAAAGTAATACAAAAGGCACATACTCTATCTGGGTTTGATAATTCCAGCATCGTTACAAAAGGAGAGATAACGCTCACCATATTTGCTGAAGGAGTCGTCAAATACACAAAGTTCCAGGTAGTAGACATGGAGATGACTTACAATATGATTCTTGGGAGACCATGGATTCACGAGATGGATGCTGTTCCTTCAACTTTGCATCAAGTCATTAAATTTCCAACGCCATGGGGAATCTGTCAAATAAGGGGAGATCAACAGACATCTAGGAACATCAACTCCGTGGCAGACTCAAGCACGAAAGGTGAAGAAAAATAGCAATTACAGAATTCAGTTGAGGATAACATAGCGTCAACCTCAACTGGATGAGAACAAACAGATGTAGATTCAAGGCCCGATTCCATTCAAGAACCAGAAGAAAATGAAAACATCAAAATGACGATAGAAGAGCTGGAGGCTGTGGTTTTGTTTATACACTAGCTAGAAAGAAAAGTGTATATAGGACCTAATCTTAGCCCGGAGGTGAAGCGTAAGTTAATTGCATTTTTAAAAGCTAACGCAGACTGTTTTGCTTGGTCCCATACTGACATGACAGGTATACCACCGGAGGTCATGACTCATAAACTAAATGAAGATCCTTCATATCCTCCAGTCAAACAAAAGAAAAGAAAGGAAGGAACTTTCAAGAATCAGGTGATTCAAGAAGAAGTCCAAAAATTGCTAAAAATTGGCTCTATTCGTGAGGTAAAGTATCCTAACTGGTTAGCCAACACTGTTGTAGTTCTAAAAAAGAACGGTAAGTGGCGGGTTTGTGTAGATTACACAGATCTTAATAAAGCCTGCCCTAAAGATTCTTTTCCACTGCCACACATAGATCAATTGATTGATGCAACTGCAGGTCATGAACTATTAAGTTTTTTAGATGCATATTCAGGGTATAATCAGATTAAAATGGATCCATGAGATGAAGAAAAAACTTCCTTCATAACAGACAGGGGGACTTACTGTTATAAAGTAATGCCCTTTGGTCTAAAGAATGCAGGAGCAACGTATCAGAGGTTAGTTACCAAAATGTTTCAAGAGCATTTGGGAAAAACTATGGAGGTATATATAGATGATATGCTTGTTAAAACTCAGCATTCAGGAGACCATATATCGCATCTATCTGAAACCTTTAAAATTTTGCGAAAATATAACATGAAGTTAAATCATGAAAAATGTGCATTTGGTGTGGCATCAGGTAATTTTCTTGTTTCTAACCGTGGTATTGAGGTGAATCCAGCACAGATTAAGGCCATTGAGGAAATCCCTGAAATACTTACGAGCAAAAAAGAAGTTCAAAGATTAACACGGAGGATTGCAGCCTTGGGAAGATTCATTTCTAAATCATCAGAGAAATGTTTTCAATTCTTCTCAGCTCTTAAGAAGCACGATCGTTTTGAATGGAACGAAGAGTGTCAGCAAGCACTCAAGAATTTGAAAGTGTGCTTATCAAATCCACCGTTACTAGCAAAACCAAAGCCTGGGGAAAGATTGCTCATTTACCTTGCTGTTTCAGAAGTAGCGGTAAGTGCGGTTTTGGTTCGAGAAGAACAAGGTAAACAATCCCCTATCTATTATGTTAGTAAATCTTTGCTAGATACGGAAACACGGTATCCTCAATTAGAAAAGCTTGCACTTGCATTAATCATGGCATCTAGGAAGGTAAGGCCTTACTTTCAGTGTCATCCTATTGCTGTAGTAACCGCCTATTCTTTACGTAATATATTGCATAAGCATGAATTATCAGGTAGGTTAGCTAAGTGGGCAATAGAGTTAAGTGAATACGAAATCACGTACCAACCTAGAACTGCTATAAAATCACAAGTGTTAGCTGATTTCGTGGCTGATTTTAGCCAAGACATGCAATTAGAAGCACAAAAAGAATTACAGGTGTTCAATGGAGCTAACCTAGGAACTTGGACTTTATTCGTTGATGGTTCATCTAATGTAAAAGGAGCAGGCTTAGGGATTGTTTTGGTACCACCTACGGGTGAAACCATTCGACAAGCTATCAAATGTCATTCAATAACTAATAATGAGGCAGAGTATGAGTCTGTGATTGCAGGTTTAGAACTGGCACGAGAACTTGGCATAAATCAGATTATAATCAAGAGCGATTCGCAACTCGTGGTTAATCAAATGCTGGGGACTTATACAGCCAGGGAAGCTAGGATGCAACAATATTTAGAAAAGGTGCGGGAGCTAATAACGCAATTTCAAACTTGGAAAGTTGCACAAATAACAAGGGATGAAAATCTTGAACCAGACGCTTTAGCTAATCTCGCATCTGCGTCTGACGTGGCAAGCAATGCAAATACCTTAGTTATTCATTTATTTCATTCAGTTCTAGAACCTGACAAGAATGAGGTAAATTTTAATAATTTAACTTGGGATTGGAGAAACGAGATT
>NW_017674510.1:36039-47849 GCF_001879085.1 Nicotiana attenuata
CCATTTCCAGTAAGGTGTCACGACGTGAATTTAAGAATGCCCAACTTACCTCAACATCAGTTTTCTCTTCAAGGATTTCATAATCCCTCTCCCAAGCAGCGACTTCATTCTTGAGCTCTTCATTCTCAGCCAAGACAGAACTATAAGAAGATTGAAGGGTGGCATGAGAACTCTACAAAGCATGCACCTTATCAACAGAGGCTCGAAGATCCTCCTGTGCCTTAGTAAAATTCTGAACCAGCTCCCCGGCATAAATTTCTTTCTGATTCAAAAGATCCTTCAACGCCCGGATCTCTTCACTGGCCTTGGATAACTGTTCAGAAAATGAAGATTCAAGGCGCTCCCGTTCCTTCTCTGCCTGACTCGATGAAGCCTTGGTGACCGCCAGCTCCGAAGTTAATGCTCGTACTTGCTGTTCTAAGGTACTTCTTCTCTCTTGTAAATACTCCATGTCGATTTGAGCGCTGTCAAACTGTTCCTTCCAGTTGTTCGCTTCCAACTGGGAATCACGTGCCACCTTCTCCAAGAAGGAGATTCTGCTCATCAGCTCAGTGCCAATAAGATTGGCCTACGTAAAAAAGAGAAGTAAGAATCCCAAAGTCAAAAATTCTTACAGAATGAAGAAAAGTAGGAAAGGAAAATACCTTTAAAGTGGCATGCACTATGTCATTCATGAGAGTCAGGTTGCTATGGCTCTCAAGCTTTGCTTTCTCGATGGGGCCAATCAAAGGCTCGAGCCAAATATCAGCTTGACCGGACTTTCTCAAAAGGCTGTTGTTAGCAGGAACCTCAATGGTTACACTCCTCATAGCAGTACTCCTACTTGAAGAGCCCACCTCCGTATGGTGAACAATAGGTGGAGGAATTGCCAAAGGAGGAACGGTGGAAGAAGGAACAGAAGCAACAGTTGATGAAGGTAAAGAAGCAATCACAGGTACGGGAGATGAAAAGGAAGATAAGGGAAGCTCGTCTAGAACAGGTCCTAAGCTTCCACTACCAAAACCACTAACAAAAAGTTGATCGACAGACTCACGAGTGTCATGAGGGGAGATGCTCATCATCAGGAATGATAACTGGAGTAATAACAGGCTCAGAAAGAGACAGATGAGGGGAGACTTCAGCCTCGTCATCAGAGACGATACGTCTCTTGGCTCGTGGTCTCGTCACCAGAGAGCCCTCATCTTCTTCCTCTGAATCCTCTTCCTCAGTAGCTTTTCTTTTTGAAGAACCCAAGAATATATCTTGGGCTGAAGAGGTACGAGTACTCAAAGAGTCACGAGAAGCTATGATTGCCTTTGCGGTGACTCCCCGAATAGCAAATCCTGATAAAAAGAAGGATAAAAGTTAGAACAAAGAAAATATTTATATCCAGACAAGGTAAAATAGAAACTATTACCATGAGTTTTTACTTTCCAACCATAACGGTTGGAAAGGTTTTTCCATGACCTACCCTCCATTGGAGCGGTCTTCAACAATTTTCCTACCCAACCACGGAAGTTGGGCACAGTCTCCACAACACCCATGGTTGCTGGAAAAAAAAAAGAAGCGACATTAGAAAAGTTGATAAAACTTGAAAGGAAAAGGCACGAGGAAGAGTTAACACTTACGTGCAAAGTTCCACTTCTCAGGGAAGGGAACGTTATTTTCACCCACTAAACCAGCAGTGGGGGCAGCAACAAACCGAGCATACCATCCACGGTCTTTATCGTCCTCGGGGCTCACTAAAACCCTCTTGCTCCTGGCTGCTAGGGTAAACACGCCGTTGCGAAAAAGCCTAGGGGAGTAGAGGTGAATTAGGTGGGGAAAAGTAAATTCAACATCCGCCAGGTTAGTGAGGTGCCTCAAGCAGGCTACAGCCCTCCAAACAATCGGACTAATTTGACCAAAACACACGTTGAAAAAACGGCAAAAGTCTAGAATGACCGGATCAATGGCCGGTTTAAACCCTAGAGTGAAAGGGTATGTGTAAACAAAAGAGAATCCAATCATGTATGAAGTAATCCTCTGATTTGAATTAGGAATGATAATGAGAAAATAATCACTCCAATAACAATCCTTACAAACTATAGGAGTTAAAATATCTATGATTTGAGTGGGGAAAGCGTCAGCACGATCTAAAGAGGCAACTTGGGTCCTGAGAGATTCTCTATTATGGTGAAAAGAAATCTCTATTGGGACTATTTCTTCAACTAGAGGCTCACGAAGGGGCTCAGAGGATTCTTTTTTCCTAGAAAAAGACCTCTGAGAAAGGGAACCTCTAATCCTAGAAGAAGGACCCGAGCTAGAAGAAGGAGTGGATGTGCTACCACCACGAGCAGATCCCAAGCTACGGAGTCTACCCCCTCTTCTATGTCTAATAGGAGCATTGGGGAAGTTGTCTAAAATGGGGGTTCTCCTAGGGTTAGGGTTAGGTGAAGCCATGACAAAGAAGATTGAAGTAGAGCAGAAGAGAATAAGAGGTTTTCGAAGAATTAAAGTGTTTGACTCGTTTTATGTGGTAAAAGACAAGTAAAGAAGCTATATTTATACTAATGGGTAACCGGCAAAAGGAAAAAGCACAATGATGGAAGAGCTATAATAATGTTAACTGACACTTCGTGAATAGGGAAGCCAAAAAGAAAGCCTAAGAAAGTGCTGTAAAACTAAAGAACCAATAAGAGGATGACACGTGTCTAATGCATTAAATAGAAGTGACAATTGAAGCGTAAATTCTGTCAGAACTTAATGGTGACAAAAATTCTCTTTTAAATGAATTCCACTTCCCAAATATTCAAACTAATGAATAAATGGAAAGTGGGGGGACTATCTGTATTGGGGAAAATTGTATTTTACATATAAGATGATGTGTCAGGACACGTGGATTGGTCAAATGGTCGATGAATCATAATTAGGCACGATTCAAGAGTTGTAAAACAGACACGAGCAAAGAATGAGGAAGAGGCACGGGGCATTAGATAAGTAACAAGGCGCCCGTACCTATTTAAATCATTTAAATCTGGGCATCAGAAGGAATGAATCTGGTTATAAAAAACGTGCAGATACAGCATTTAATGGGTATTAAATGCTGAGTCCGTTAAGGAATATATATATATTCAATGTAATGATTGTGTAACGTAGCATTCAATGTCTTTAATTATTCATAATAGCCTCATTATGATTTGGGCATAACGTACAATCTCAAAGGTACTTATAAAAAGGAGATATATGATCAGTTGTAGGGGACACGAAAAAAGCTATTGAAATATACATTGATATCACTTGTTTTTCTTGATTGTTAAATTGCTACTCAGAATTATTTCCTTTTATTTATTTCTTTGATTATCAATAACCCGAGTTCTTCTAAATTCTAGTTTTGACTAAAATTCCATTTTTTGGTTAAACACGCTTGCAATCACAATTTGTTGTACGTGATCTTCGGCGACTATCTTATTTTCTGGGAATCGAGGCGTCATCGGATTCTTCTGGTTTGCATCTGTCTCAGGCAAGTATGTCACTGATCTGTTACGCCGAACCCAAATGGACTACTGCCATTTCCACGCCAGCTACTGCCCCATGTCGGTTGTCTGCTACTGAAGGAAACCCGTTTTATGATGCTACCTTATACAGAAGTACAGTTGGTGCACTGCAATATCTCACTTTCACGCGCCCGGATATTGCTTTTGCCGTGAATAAAGTGTCCCAGTTCATGCACAACCCACTGGATTCTCATTGGGTTGCTGTTAAATGAATTTTATGTTATCTTAACGGTACTTCATCGCATGGCCTGCATTTTGCTCGTCAACCATCTACTCTCTTACATGGCTATCGTGATGCGGATTGGGCTGGTTCTATTGACGATCGTAAGTCCACCAGTAGTTGTGCTATTTTTCTTGGAACTCATCTGATCTCTTGGGCATCAAAGAAGCAACATGCAGTATCTCGTTCAAGCACTGAGGCAGAGTATCGCGCACTTGCCAATACAGTCTCCGAACTCACATGGTTGGAGTTTCTACTTCGGGAAATTGGTTGTTTCTCTTCGTCTACTCCTTTGTTATGGTATGATAATCTTAGTGCAACGTATTTAACTGTTAATCGAGTTTTTCATTCTCGAACCAAGCACATGGAGATCGATTTTTATTTTGTTAGAGATAAAGTGAAGAACAAAGCACTCTCAGTTCGCTATGTTAGCTCAAATGATCAAATTGCAGATGTTCTCACCAAAGGGCTGTCTAAGTTGCGCTTCCAGAGTTTAAGGGACAAGTTGACCGTACTTGCCAACCCTGCTCAACTTGAGGGGGTGTGTAAAGAGTAGAATCCCACTATACCTGAAACTATATGTAGCCTGTTGTATTTAGGATAGTTCATTACTTGGTGTCCAAGTGCTGTAGTTTAGTTAAGACTCATAAGCCTCATATGTGTGTATATATATTCACGTTATAGATACAGAGAGATCCGCAGACTCTTATCAGAAAGTATATAAGTTGAGTTAATCTTCATCAGTTTCCACATTCACTCGAGAATTTTTGAATACAAGCATTAAGTAAAATAGTAACTGGTCTATTTGAAAATTTGGAAGATGATAAAAGTACGTTGAATTAAACATCTTCCCTTTTAACCTTCACTCGAGAACCTTTGGATGTGATCATGGAGGATGTTATCGTCTTCACAAAGACCCCAATACTCTCAATGCATATAGTAGTGTTGGTGCCGTAAAATCCACCAAAAGAACGATCTTCTCCTATTTGAAACTTAGAACTTTGCATAACGACTTACTGAACGGGGATTATCGCCGCCAAATGGTCCATATGTATTACCCCTGTTGGTGCCGAATGTTATTGATCTCAAATATACATACGAATAGGGCTTCTCGATACCATGGGAACCACTTATCCAAGTAAGAAATTCGGACGGATAATCCAACACAACCTAATTCATTATGTAAATGGACGATCATGAAAAAATTTATTAGTACTTACGAAGTAATATTTAGCATTGTTCCTAATAGCTTGTTTGGATGATTGTTATGTATCGTTTCATAATGTATCATATAGTATGTATTGTACCGTATCGAAATATGGACGCTGAAAAGGGAGGAAAAAAACTGTCACTTACCGTAGTGAAGTTTTTGTTGTGTGCAGCACCATGTCTGTCCGACAAAACAAAGTTGCCATTCTCAACGAACAGGAACTAAAGTGAATAAATATGGAATTTTCCATAGGAAACAAAAATCTTGGCTATTTGGCCTTTTCCCTTTTCATCCCAAACAGTTCCCTCTTGTCCTCCCGCTGGGCCAACCTTGATCATATTCATATCCACACTCATTATATTAATTTCTTGCTTTATGAAATGCGCGCAATGTAGTAAATAATTTGAGGATGGAGTAATCTATATATATATATATATATATATTTATATATATATATATATAAAAAGTTGGGAACTGACAATCTGATGTGGCACCTCTTATATGCTAGAATAGCCATTTATCTTTTTTCTCCTTTTTTTGGCTTTTTATCTTTTTTTTCTAATTTATCTTATTTTCAAAAATCTAAAAGTGTCTAAATGCTACCTAATTAATGAGATGAAACACATTAAAGTAAAAGGAAGATGAAAAGAGAGATTTTTCATTTTCCAAAACGGTTTATTTTAGCATATATAACAAAAGGCCTGTAGCATTTGTAACCAACAAAAATGGTCATCTCCATAATTTTGTCTGCGCTTCTTCTCAAATGAATTTTTTTTAACATAAAACAAACAGAGATTATCTCATGATACTTTTGAAGGTGTTGTCTGTAATGAGAAGGGTCAAGTGGCATATTTTTCTCTACAACATAAAAGGCTTTACGGAAATGTGTAATTCTTCATATGGGAGAGTGTCCAAAAGCAACAAGAATTATGTGGAGAAAGAATCATATTATTGTACTGAAGATGAGATGTTCTTCCACTGTTACTGAAGGGGAGAAGGTAAGAGGCCAGTGAGGGAAGAAGGAAGAAGAATTAAGGTAGGAGTTGAATTCAAAAAGAAAAAGCGGAAAAGAAAGGTAAGGGAATAGCAAATTACTCCGACGACAAGAAGCCGACTTTTTTTTTGTTTCTTCTTTTATTTTTTCACAAGATTTTTTTCTGTTTTATTTTTTCTTATGTATTTTTTTTTTAATAAAAGTTAGTGTTCTTAGCATTTAATTTGGAATGCTAAAGTAACTACAACATTTCACTGATTATATATATGTTATTCATGATAATGTGAGTCCCATTTAAGCAAAATTTCCCTCCCAATTAAAGGGAGACAAAGAAAAAAAACTAATATTCCAATTTTTTCTAAGTTAGAATCTCAATTTTCAAAATATCTCTCTAAAACTAGCTAGATGACAAATAAAATTTACAAATATGCTATCAAACTATTTAAGCCCTTGAGCTTTAACAAAGATGATAAAAGAAATTAAGAATGGGAAAGCCTCTTTTGGATAGCAGCAATTTGAGCATAAATACACTTTTGACAAGATAAAAATATCAACTTTCTTTTTAATGCTTTTATAGTTTTTAGTCTGTCAATGTTTTGACAAGAAAAGAAGATCATTTTTAAAGTACACAAATTAAGAAAGGAGTAACAGAAGAAGAAGAAGAAGTAGTTGTTACTCAATTATTTAATGTTCTTTTGGTTACATGAACTTTTCAATTGTTATAGAAATTAGTGAAGTGGATGATCATTTACTAGAGAATAATAATTATTTTTAAAAAATATGGATTAATAATATGGAGCGTTTTTGGATCTAATTGGAGGTATATATTTGTGTATATAGATTAAAATATAGGTATATCTCAGCTATTTCTTGGCTTTTATAGGACCGCGCGAAGCACGGATAAATTGACTAGTATATTTATAGAGGAGGATGAATTTTTAGAGCCCTTTCAACTTCAACGATTGGTATTTGGTCTTTTAATCCAAAAAATAAGAATCTGACTTTTCGTTTAACTCAATCTTATCTAGCCAGCTTTTATTGTGCTATGCTATTGGAAGAATAAAAAAAATACAGAAACAGAGAAACACACACTGATCTCTTGCTTAAAACCTCTCGTCTTCTTCTCACATAGAACAATGGTACAAATTGAAGTCATGATATCAACAATTCCTACTACGTTAAAATATACATCAAAATCAAAGTTTAAAATTGAGAAAATACATAAGTTGCCCATCAAACTTGTTCGAAAAAATCATTTACACACCTTAACTTTAAGGGTGACCTATGTCCCCCCTATTCTTGTTTGGGAAGAATTTAATACCCAATTGGTAACACATAGTCAGTCTTGTGGTGGGATGTGTAGTACACGCGCGCCACGTGTCAAAAGCTGCTTTATTTTTTCCCACTTATTTCGTTTCTTTTTTTTGACCTCTTTTTTTTCCGTGTCATCTTCATCACCACCTACACCACCATGGAAGATCCAACACTTTCAACTTTAAAAAGTAGGGGAAAATTCCTCGTCGAAAAAATGAAGCCGGCAAATTCCAAACTTTTCAGCCAGTTAAAATCCCTCAAGCTTCGGCAAAATTTATGTCCAAACAGAAAAGCACTTTCATATTTCAATAAACTGTAATTTATCGATGGTTTCAAAGCGAGCTATTGATCCTTAGGCCATTCTATGCTCTTCCCTTTTTTAAAAGACCCTTTAGTGGAAAATATTTTACTAAAATTTCAAGCTCTTAATTTGACGCTACGTAAGCTAATCTGTATCATCTGGAACTCAACTCAAATAAAGTGAAATACAAGAATCATGGTGCAAAGCAAACATTTAAAAGTTAGCTAATGATTTCGACATCTGCAGTGCACTAATACTCCTTTAAGAAAAAAACCACAACAATATTTTAAAGAGGCCAGATTACACTATTTATTCAATTTTTTCAACGAAATATTGCAAGAAATAAATCAGAAACACATGATCTTTTATAACTAGTACAAGTATATATATATATATATATATATATATATATATATATATATATATATATATATATATATAAAAGTTAGGATTAGACATCTGATGTGGTACCTTCTTATATGCTAGAAGTAGCCTAGTTATTCTTTTTTCAACCTTTTTTTTGGTCTTTTTATTGATCGTGCAGGTATAATTTATCTTATTTACCAAAAATCTAAAAAGTGTCTAAATGCTACCTAATTAATGAGAAAAACATGTCCCTTCGGTTACATCCGTTAAAAAGTGAGGATGAAACACATTAAAGTAAAAGGAAGATGAAAAGAGAGATTTTTCATTTTCCAAAACGGTTTATTTTAGCATATATAACAAAAGGCCTTTAGCATTTGTAACCAATAAAAATGGTCATCTCCATAATTTTGTCTGCGCTTCTTCTCAAATGAATTTTTTTTAATATAAGACAAACAGAGATTATCTCATGATACTTTTGAAGGTGTTGTCTGTAGTGAGAAGGGTCAAGTAGCATATTTTTCTCTACAACATAAAAGGCTTTACAGAAATGTGTAATTCTTCATATGGGAGAGTGTCCAAAAGCAACAAGAATTATGTGGAGAAAGAATCATATTATTGTACTGAAGATGAGATGTTCTTCCACTGTTACTGAAGGGGAGAAGGTAAGAGGCCGGTGAGGGAAGAAGGAAGAAGAATTAAGGTTGGAGTTGAATTCAAAAAGAAAAAGCGGAAAAGAAAGGTAAGGAAATAGCAAATTACTCCGACGACAAGAAGCCGACTTTTTTTTTTGTTTCTTCTTTTATTTTTTCACAAGATTTTTTTCTGTTTTATTTTTTCATATGTATTTTTAATAAAAGTTAGTGTTCTTAGCATGTTTTGAGATTTTGCACTTCGTTCGCCAGTTCTCGGGCATGACTAGCCCCGTGTGATTTATTATGACTTATATAAATCGTCGGTTTTGGTTTTCAGGGTAATCGGAAATACAAAAAAAAAATGTGTGTTTTACTTTTTACAAATGAGGAATTTTTGCACAGAAGAAACATAAAAAAAGAAGGATAGTGAAAGCAAATTGGATATTTAATAAGGAAAGAAATTCATGAAACACATTTAAGAAAGAGATGAATAGGGTATCTTTATTTTCTGTAATATTTTTAAGAAATTCATGAAACACATTTAAGAAAGAGATGAATAGGGTATCTTTATTTTCTGTAATATTTTTAAGGGAAACTAAGAGAAAAAGGCCAAAAAAATGAGAGAATAGATAAATAGGAATCCTAGCATTAGAGAGTGCTACAGAGTAGCCGGTCGGATTAAAATAGAGACGGAGGAATTTAGTGCCAGGGGGAACAATGAAATTGTAGGTGAATTGAGATTGCAAAATACGGGCACTCATATAATAAACTCTGGTGAACCCTAATGTGTCACGACCCGATTTTTCCCACCCTCGGGAGTCGTGATGGCGCCTACTAATAGGAGCTAGGCAAGCCAACTTAATTTACTTCTTTTAGCAATTATCGTCCATTTAATGAAAACAAAACATAACATGATAAAGCGGAAGTTTAACAAAATCCTCTACCCAAGACTGGTGTCGCAATACTCATGAACGTCTAGAGAGTACTAAATACAAGGTGTGAATTAAACATAAAACTGTCTGTTTCGGTACAAATGATAACAAACTGAATAAAACAGAAAGGGACGACGGGCCTGCGGACGTCAGCAAGGCTACCTCGAATGTCCCTGGGCCGAAAGCTCGCTCCCAGAATGCTACTGCTACTCAAATGCTGTTCCAACACCTGGATCTGTGCAAAAAGATGCACAGAGTGTAGCATCAGCACAACCGACCCCATGTGCTGGTAAGTGCCTGGCCTAACCTCGGCGAAGTAGTGACGAGGCTAGACCAGACTACCAAACAATGCCTACGCAAATATATGTACAAGTACAACGAAATAATAGCGAAAAGTAAACAATTAGAGCTGAGAGGGGGAACATGCTTATGGGGTAGCAGATAAATTAGAATATCAGGAATAACAAAAGAAACTACATCTGATTTCTTCTAACACGGAATAAGGGAAAACAAACCACTTTCACTTGTTTCAATTTCCTCTCGTTGCAGGCGTGCAACACGATCCCATTTCCTCATATCACGTGGTAGGCGTACCACTCGATCCCATTTTATAATATCACGTGGTAGGCGTGCCACTCGATCCCATTTCATAATATCACGTGGTAGGCGTACCACTCGATCCCATTTCATAATATCACGTGGTAGGCGTACCACTCGATCCCATTTCATAATATCACGTGGTAGGCGTACCACTCGATCCCATTTCATTCAACACAACACACAATATAATCCCGGCAAGGGAGAAAGATATTATAATAAACTATCCCGACAAGGGAACAAGATAATATAATAAACTATCCCGGCAAGGGAGATCCAACTATAACCAAACTTATTAAATTTCTACTTAACACAATTAAATCAATACTCCGTCTCAACAGTTACTGGCTCAGTGTTTAAGATTTTTAACCAAGTCCTCATAAACAACAATTAAGAATTCGATAATTTAACAATTTAGGACTCACGGTCATGCTCGACACCAATGTATAGATACTCGTCACCATGCCTATACACCGTACTCGACAAATAGCAATCATCAAATAAGACTCTACTCCTATTCCCTCAAGCCAAAGTTAGACCAAACACTTACCTCGAATGCTCCAAACTCAACTCAAACCTCTAGTATAGCTTTACCCCTCGAATTCACCACCAAACCGCTCGAATCTAGTCACAAATTACTTGAATGTATCAACAAATGCTAATTGAATCAATTTGAATGCATGAAAATGACTTTCCCAAAGTTTTGCTCAAAAATTCCCAAAACGCCCCCGGGCCCACGTGGTCAAAACCCGAGGTTCGAACCAAAACCCGGTTACCCATTCCCCCACGAGTTCATATCTATGTTTTGTTTTGAAATCGGACCTCAAATGGAGGTCCAAATCCCCAATTTTAAGAAAACCTAAATTCTACCCAAAATCCCCATTTTCACCCATGGAGATCCTTGATTTTAAGATGAAAACATGTCTAATGATGTTAAAGATTGAAGAAGTTAAGTAAAAGTTGACTTACAAATGATTTGGAGAAGATAGGTTTCTTGGAAAATCGCCTATGGAGTTTGGGTTTTGAAAGAATGAAGAAAAGAGGGTTAAAATTCGTCTAAGTATGAAAATTGCAGGTCTCAGATGTGGGAAATGCGAACATGGGTTCGCAATTGCGAACCCAGTAGGCTTGGGAATTGCGAAAATGGTTTGGGAATTGCGAACCTGGGAATTGCGAAGAAAGTTTGGAAAATGCGAATAGGCTTGGGAATTGCGAAAAATGTTTGGGAAATGCGAACCTGGGAATTGCGAAGAAAGTTTGGGAAATGCGAACAGGCTTGGGAATTGCGAAGAAAGTTTGGAAAATGTGAACAATCCTGGTAATTGCGAATAATGTTTGGGAAATGCGAAACCTGCAGACCTGCAATTCCTTAAGTCCAAAATTTCACCCCGTGGCCTATCCAAAACTCACCCGAGCCCTCGGGGCTCCAAACCAAATATACACACAATCTCAAAAACATCCTACGGACTTATGCGTGCGATCAAATCGCCAAAATAACATCATTTACATAGAATCAAGCCTCAAATCGCATGATTTCTTCCAACTTTTCATAAAACACAAATTTTCCATTTTTAAGTCCGAAACACGTCAAATGACGTCCGTTTTCAACCAAACTTTACAGAAAGCGCTTAAATCACATATAAGACTTGTACCGGGCGTCAGAACCAAAATATGAGCCCGATATCGTAGTCTTCTGATCAAATTTCCTTTCCATTTTCCTTAATTAATT
>NW_017674510.1:50767-94199 GCF_001879085.1 Nicotiana attenuata
GGGGGAGACATGATAAACAGTTGAGAAAAAGTTACGTGGAATGAATTATCATTTGTACATCTAGATCCTCGAATAAGATAATATGAACTTGAAGTTCATAAAAGGATAATTCAGTGCAATATATTGCAAAGCATGCCAGACGCATTTGCTGACCCAAAGAAAGTAACTATATTCTCATTGCAAATGCTCCTATTAAGTCCTAGAAGGATAAAGTCTATGGTACGCTTGAAGCGTATAGACAATCGGTTTCAAATAAACTTCTTGATAAAGAAGATGAGCAAATGATCTAAATGATCATAATAAAGGAGGCAAGTGATCTAGAAGATCACATGACATAACACTTTATAAAATCTCATGAGAGATTCAGGTACCTGAATATATGAATGAAGAGATCTCTATGTTATGTCTTTATGAAAAATAAGGAGGTTGGAACCGATATAAAATGTTTGTCGACGACATCTATAATAGCGCTAAATATATATGAGGATCTTAAGTCTAGAGAAACAATTCAAATAGAATTGGTTTCATATGAAAGACATGTACTTTTGGACATGTAGTTCAAACACTTGAAAGTATAAAGTCAATGATATGTGCAATCAGTTTTCGGTATCTTATATGTCTAGCATGACATGAAAACTTGATATGCATCTAAAGTCTATTATATGGCTTATATGACTTAACAATCCGTGAAGGATTTAAATTGCTTAAAGCATATAGAATTCATGGTCATGAAGTACTACATCCTCAGTGCAATTTGTGCACAAATGTATCTTGCTATAACTATATGCATGATAATATGATAGCAAGAGTTCTCACCTCTATGTGAAGATATTGAACTGACGATTCCAACAAGATCATATGAAGACAATTCATCTCTATCAAGAATGATGATTTCAAGGTGCAATATGTTCATTCAAGTTAATATGCCTGATTTGTTCATCAAATCTCTACCAAAGATCTTTTGAAGATGGTGCACAAGATTGGAATGCAAATGCTCAAGGATGTGAATTGATGCTCTCATCAGGGGGAGTTAATACGCGTTGTACTCTTTTTCCCTTACAAGGTTTTGTCCTACTGGGTTTTCCTTGCAAGGTTTTTAACGAGGCAACCAAAAGGCGTATTGTTAGATATGTGTACTCTTTTTCCTTTTCTAGAATTTTTTCCCATTGGATTTTCTTTTAGTTAAGGTTTTAACGAGGCACATTATCTGTTGAATAGACATTCAGGGGGAGTGTTATAAATAGAATTCTATTTATGGTGAATGTCCATATTTAGATAGATTCTAGGGTTTATTACTTGGTGGCTAAGTCACCATCTCCCTATAAATAGAGGGTTCTATTCCATTGTAATTCATCCCAAAAATTCAATAAAAATTCCGTCTCTCTCTTTCTCTGCAATATTGCTCTTGTTCTTTTATTATTTTATAACAGTTCTTCTAATTTTTTTTTCGAAACTTCGATTCTCTATTACTAATATTCAAGAACACAATTTGCTTCCATCTTGAGTAGTGAATAGGAGTCCTCGATCATCTTAAGAACAAGTGGTTCCAATGAATGTTGCAGTATGTTTGCTCATCTATTTCCACAACTCATGGTGTTAATAAATAAATTACATGGGTTTAAAATCAAATTTCTTCATGAAACACACTAGGGATCAAGCAAAGAACACGAACATCAAAAGTTCAAACAATAAAGTCACCTTGATAATTGTTCAAGAAAGATTGTTGTTGGTCATATAATTAGATCGAAGATTCTTTAGTTTTCATTCATTTAATTCCTTTTTTTCTTTTTGGGTTTGAGAGCAAAGACTTCAAAGGCATAATATGCCTTTTTCTTAATATTTTGTTAATTAACCTTTTATTTCAGTTAATTATTCAAGGTGAGTAATTCAGTGGTTTTATTTATATGAGGTCAAGTATTTTGTATGTGCATTCATTAATTGGCTTAAGATTATTAAATTTTGAGAACGTAATAATATTTGAAAATTATATTCAACACTTAGAACAAACAACAGAAAAAATATTTAACAATGAGAGAGAGAGAGAGAGAGAGAGAGAGAGAGAGAGAGAGAGAGAGAGAGAGAGTAAGATTCTTATTGGAGAAGATTATCATTAATTATTTAAAATTCGTGATGGGCTAAAATTAAGAATTTGAATCAACAAAATAACTGAATTTCTTTAATATTGGAATTAAATCATTAAGAATATAAATTAACTAATTAGCAAAAGAATCTGATTCTATTCTTTTAAAAGCATATGAGTGAAATCATTTTTAGTTAATACAACTCTCAAGATATATAAATTTATTTCTAAATAAATAATACTACGGTAAAAGAAATCATAAATTTTTTGCAAAGTCACATGATATTAAGAGTGAAAATTGCTAAAAGGCAAGCTCGAAGGAAGGAATGCAAAAATGGTGCCACATTTCAAAGTAATATTGTCTTATTTTCGTTATTATCATTTTATGGAAAATAATATCAATTTGATTATTTAGGTATATAATAGAATTTCCTTAATCCTTTAAATAAAACATTCCTTCTATTAATAAAATTTAGGTACAAAAATATAAATACACATTTAAATAATACTATAATAAATATAAAATTTTACATCATTATAATCTCAAAAACAACATTAAATTCTAGATAATACATTTGAAATGACACGATAATTGCATGTCAAATATATATTATTTAGTTATATTTAAATAATTTTTTAAAATTTTATATTTTTTGATATGGGTACACGCGCGAAGCGCGTACCCTAAGACTAGTTTATATAATATCGACGAGAAAGTAAACAGTGTATTCAATTGCTATTTGTGTAAAGATCCCCAACTTCTACGGGGTAAACAAGGGTTGAAGTAGAGAAGAAAACGTTTGGGGTATTATTACTTTTTAGCCCGCAACTATTTATATCTGATAACCGAAAAAGTGTATAAAATTTGTATAATTTTTATCTGTAACATACAGAATGTATATATATAAAAAAATATACAAATTTCATATATTTTTTCGGCTATTATTTTTACAGCGGTGTTATAATGTCATTTTCTCAAAACGTTTAACTTGTTGGGCTAACCAAGCCACAGATCCAGAAAATTTCTATGATAACAATGCTTGGCCCAATTAGTCTCTGATTTTTGGGCTTAGATTAATAAGGCAAAACTATAGGGATAAATTCACAATTACCCACACAATCTAAAATATTTACCTGCTTCTACTTATTCCAAACTATCTACCAGACTCTACTCATCCCCAATTCCACTTAACTTAAACACTTCTTTGTAAAAAGAATGTTCGGCATTACTATCAAAAAGACGAATCAAGCTTTACGTGGCCAATGACTCTTCGGAATTGCAACCTAATTGTTAAGAGGCTCGACAATTATCTCTTTGATCAAGGTTATTAATTTTTTAACTTTTGTGGAACCACCAAACCCACTTCAAAACAATTTTAAATGAACTTAAACTTCAATATTAATCCTTACAAGCATTTTTAACAAGCTTTAANTATTACAGCATACTGTTGCAGTGTATTGCACATAATTACAATATACCGTTATAGTATATTATATACTATAATAGTATACAGTTGGAGTATAGCTATATACTCCTATAGTATATTGTATACCGTAATAGTATACTGTTAGGTCACTGTGTTCTTCTTCGATTATTACCGTATACCGTTGCAGTAATAGTATATTGTAGCAATATAGCTAAATACTCCTACATCATATTATATACTGTAGCAGTATACTATTAGGTAACTGTGTTCTTCTTCGATTTTCAGCTGAAAGATTCGATCTCAGTCACCTCAAATCAACTTCAAATGTGATCAAATTTCAGTATGAACTTCCAGAAGGTACTATAAGCAATATTTAATAATACCCACTTTGAACCAAACAAGAAATCTTCAAAAATAAAAATTGAGCTTCAAGCCAACAATGACGGATATTCAAACACACATAAAAGTTCAAATTTGGGAAGCTTACTCGAAGGTTAATAAGCAATTTTTTATAGCACCCACATCGAATCAAACAACAAAATCTTCAAAAAAAAATCAAATTTAGGAGCTTCAAGATCAACATGGTGGGTCTTCATACACACAAAAAAATCATAAGGAAAGGAGGTAGAGCAATAGCTTGGGTTGACCTCTTAATGAAGATCGATCTGGCTGAGAAGAAGTAGATACATTCAAGTCCACTACCAGGTAAGCTTGCAAAAATGAAGCTGTACTTCAAATGAGATGGCAAATAGCTAATAAGTGGGACGGGTAAATAGTTTGAGCTGCATAGGTAGGAAAAGTAAATAGTTTAGGTTTGCGTATTAAAGGGTAAATAATTTAAACTTAATGGGTATAAAGTGTGATTTTTTCTTACTAAATGCCCAGACAATCCAAATAATTACATGTACCCATCTTAAACCTTATTACATTAGCTATATATTTGGGGCAAATTATTTACACCAGTACACATTCCTACTATTCAAACTTATATTTACTTTTTGCTTATCAACAGATCTATCTCCGGCGGTGGCCATTTTTCCTCAATCTTCTTTCCTGAATTTTCTCTTCACGAACTGTCTGGTTTGTCTCGTTCAACGTCAATCTATTCATTCGATCAACTAGTTATTAACACCTGATTTTATTGATTTGTTGAATCTTATAAGATTTCGATTAATGCATTTTGTATTGAAGTTTGTTTTCTCATTTGTATAGGCCAAAATCTACCCTAAGGATATTTTGCGTAATATAACATTAAAGAAAGAGTCGATCGAGGTCGACTAGGAAGCAGCAAGATTCATGGCTGAGATGTCAACCATGACCAGGTCGAAAATTGTGTAAAGAACAGTAACGACTAGTGTTTGAAATAGGATATTAAAGAAAATATTCTAGTAAATATTCTCTGCACATGTACTATTGAGGTTTGTTAGAAACATATCTTGTATAAATAGAAAAAAGAGATAATGGGATAGGACATGTGATATTCACTTGATAAGAACATTTTTCAGAAGAAGATTCTCTCTCTCTAGCAAAGATACAAACTTTACCTTTTCATCAATATTCTTACTCACATTATTCCATAATTTCCATATAAAAGTTCGAACATTCTAGGATTTGTCTACCGCTCATCATTGTCAAAAGGAACAATCATCTACCTCATTAATTATTGGGTGAATCACTCCCCCTATTTATTTAAATGCCATTAATTATTATTTATTGCTAGTTACTCCTCCATTATTGTTCATACTTTTTGGAATATTAACCGTGTGTTATTTTCAATCTCCCACTCACTTTGTCTACATTATTCTTGTTTTCAAGATCTATATCTAGAGATATTATCATTAACAAAATTTAACCCTTTATTACATAAAATATATTATTTAACCGAAAGTTTATACTTTTTGGTCAAATAATTTGGCGCCGTCTATGGGTATTTCCTTGTTAAATTTTTAATTTTCTCTAGATTTATAACTAACATTGATTGCTAACGTAAAAAAAAACAAGAACAGGATCTCCTTTATTTGTATGCACAGATCTAATATGGCAGGTAACAGAGAAGAAAGAACGAGGATAATGGGCGAACTTACAACCAACCTCTTGAACACCATCAATGAGATTTCTAAAGCAGAGGATGAGGATACAACGCCCAACGCCTCCCCCAAGCGAGGCGGATACTCCGCACTGTAGCATCACAAAATCTCTCGATAAAGGAGCTTTCACGTCTATGGCAGAAGAGACGCCACCAGCAATAAAAAAGCTCCTCGAGGCTTGGCTAACTAACACGCTAACCAGCGTCCTCCATAAACCTGCTCAGGATACGGTTGCATAAAACGCAAGGACTTGCGTTATACCACAAGCGGACGAGCAGCGCTACCAGTTCCCTCCTCCAACGACAGTTATTACTCACAACGTTGTTAATAGTACAGGTGACGACACCCTCGCCGCCATTTTGAAAAGAATGGAGGAAATGGAGAACGAGAACAAAGTACTTCGATACCAAATGAGAGAACACCAGGAAAGGGTCGATAAGATACCGGGTGCCCCAAAGCTCTTGCAAAAAAAAATGGTGGTCGGTTTGTCGAGCAGCCATACAGTGACGATGCCGCCCCGCATGCCATACAAAAGACCTTCAAGATGCTGCCCTACCTGAAAATATATAATGGTATGACCGATCCCGAAGACCATGTAACTCATTAGTCACCGCCGCGAAAGGCAATGACCTCGCCAATGAATAAGTATCCACCATTTTGTTGAAGAAATTCGGCGAAACCCTCATGGGAGGTGCATTAACATGGTATTCGCAACTGCCTGCACGTTCCATTGAGACCTTCGAAGAGATGGACGAACAAGTTCGTAACGGTCCATGTTGGGGCCAAAAAGGCCGAAGAAAGATTAAACGACATATTTTCCATCAAATAGTTTCCGGGAGAAGGATTTAGGGACTTCCTCCCCCGTTTCAACCGAGTAAGGATGACCTTGCCAAATGTGTCAGAATGGATGGCGGTTGCAGCTTTCTAGAACGGGCTGAGTAGAAACAGTTCAAGGGCAACTAGAAAATTATTAAGTCGGCTTATGAAGTACCCCGTAACTACCTATGATGAAATACACAATGCATATTGTGCCGAGGTCCGAGCAGACGAGGACGACCTCAATGGCCCGACTCATCGATTGACCTCAGTACAAGCCGACCCAGAAAAGATTGAATAAATAATATCAAGAGGGACCTAGTAGCTCCACGACCCAACCTAGAAAGACATCTACCATATGTCAGAAGCACCATTGCGCCTTCCTCCCGCCACGAAGAAGGCCCACCCAGATCAAGGACAGGGACTCACCGGAGCGAAAGAGGTATGCCCCCTTTGGTATCTGCTTACAATTTTTGTGTATCACCTACAGAAATAGTCTACGCCTTGGATAAGCTCGGACCTAAGGTGAAGTGGCCACAAAAGATGAGGTCAGACCCGAATACCAGAAAATCAGATGCCCTGTGCGAATTCCACCAAGAGCAAGGACACAAAATCGCGGATTGCATCGCTCTAACGCAGGAGGTCGTAAACATGCTACGACAGGGACAACTCAAAGAGTTGCTGAGCGGCTGAGGAATGACCACTTTTGCCAGAGGATGTAAACAACATGAAGGACCACCGAAACCGCCCTCGCCAACCTGCACCATCCATATGATCATTGGCGGAAATGACGATGCCTCTATCAACAGTGTGAAATTCACCATAACCCACAAGCTCAAACGGTCAATCACCCATGAACGGTATGACGAACTCGAAGAAAGTATCATCTTTGATAAGTCGGATACCAACGGTTTGGCTTTCCCTCACTATTATGCCCTTGTTATCACTTTACAAATTTTAGATACCGATGTGAGACACATTATGGTAGACGATGGAAGTGGCGCATGCATTATCCACCCCGTACTTGCACAAATGAAACTCGAGGATAAGATAGTGTCGTGCTGCATCACGCTAACGGGTTTTAGCAATAAAGTTGAGCGAACATCCGGCGAGATCACGCTCCTCGTCCTAGCCGGTGAAGTCACTCTGGAAACCACATTCCATATCATGAACCAAGACACAACATACAACGCCATAATAGGGCGACCATGGATACACACCATGAGAGCCATCCCCTCTAGCTTTTACCAAGTCAAAAAATTCCCAACTCCATGGGGAATATTCAGTATACGAGGGAACCAACGCACATCCCGAGAATGCTACCACATCAATCTAGATTGTAAGGTCACTCAACAAACGAATGATAAAGAAAAAGAGGCATAGCAATCAATTGGGTCGAGGTCGGACGAGGACGTCATCAAAGACCCCGATACGATCGAAGCCACATAATCGACCATAGAAGACCTCGACCCCATTCAATTAGATGGCAACGACCACAGCAAGAAAGCTTACATCAGTTGCAAGCTTCAAGAACCAGGTAAATTTCGTTAATTCTTAACTACAAAAGCGGACTTGTTTGCTTTTAGCCATGCATATATGCCAGGTATCCCAAAGGAAATCGCCACACACAATCTGAACGTCAATCCACTCCACCCCCTGATGAGACAGGTCCGGCGTCAGTTCAACTCCGCAATCAACGACGTAGTATGCGAAGAGGTCGGAAAATTATTGGAAAACGGCTCCATTAGGGAGTCAAAATACCCCCAATGGGTCGCCAATGTGGTCATGGTGAAAAAGGAAAATGGGAAGTGGCGAATGTTCGTGGATTTTATAGATTTGAACAAAGCATTCCCCAAATATTCATTTCCATTACCTCATATCGGCCAACTCATCGACGTGACGGTCGGGCATGAACTGCTGAGTTTTTTGGATGCCTACTCAGGCTATAATTAGATCCTCATGGAAGAGAAGGATCATGAGAAAAATCACTTTCAACACCCATCAGGGGACGTACTGCTACAGAGTCATGTCCTTCGGACTAAAAATGCAGGAGCAACGTACCAAAGGTTAGTAACAAAGATGTTCAAAGACCAACTTGGTAAAACGATGGAAGACTACATAGACGACATGTTGGTCAAATCCAAAAGGAAATAAGACCACATCGATCACTTGAGAGAAACCTTCGACATACTCAGGCAATACGAAATCAAACTAAACCCCGAAAAGTGTGCATTTGGTGTGGCTTCAGGAAAATTCTTGGGCTTCCTAGTGTCACAGTGAGGTATCGAGGTCAACCCTAACCAAATCAAAGCCATCGAAGGGATACCAGAGCACTTGACCACCAAAAAACAAGTTCAGAGGTTGACTGGCCGTATCGCCTCCCTTTCAAGGTTCATTTCGCGATCATTTGACAGGTGCCACAAATTCTTCGGCGTACTCAAAAAGGATAACAACCTCCAATGGGTCTCTAAGTGCGCCCAAGCCCTGAAGGAGTTGAAGGCTTACTTGTCGTCGCCACCATTGCTTTCAAAACCAGAACCGGGGGAAAGCCTCCTCGTCCACCTTGTTGTATCCGAAGTAGCTGTGAGCGCAGTCCTGGTCCGAGAAAATAAAGGTACGCAGTATCCCGTCTATTACACTAGAAAAACACTAGCCTACGCCGAGACGAGGTACACTCACCTCGAAAAAAAGGCCCTGGCCTAGGTCGTAGCTTCACGAAAGCTTAGACCCTACTTCCAGTGCCACCCCATCTCGGTAGTCATGACTTTCCCCTTAAGAAGTATTTTGCATAAACCCGAGCTATCGGGCAGGTTGGCCAAATGTGCCATAGAACTAAGAGAGCATGATATCATAAGTCAACCGTGAACAACGATAAAGTCACAAGTTCTTGCTGAATTTGTCGCGGATTTCAGGGCAAAAATAATGCCCGAAGTCGAAAAAGAAGCCGCCTATGCTTCTTCCCAAGTGCAGGACCTCTGGGTCCTATACACTGACGGCGCTTCTAACGCGTCAGTGTCCGGATTGGGACTCGCACTTGAAGTTCTGATCGACAAAGTGATTCGTTAGTCCATAAGGTGCCCGTACATGATTAATAACGAGGCCGAGTATGAGGCCGTAATTGCAGGGTTAAAGATAGCACTCAAATACAGGGCACGATGGGTAAGAGTACGCCGCGATTCACAATTCGTTGTCAACCAACGTTCCAAATCAAAAAGTAAAGGTTACAAAAATACCAGACCGAGATCTATAAGTTGCTGCCCGAGTTTGACGAATGTTAGCTCAACCAGATCCCCCGAGTACAAAACACCGAGGCGGACGGTCTCGCCAAATTAGCAGCAGCCACCAAAAACATTACAACCGGAGAAACAAATGTGGTCCACCTCCTCAAATCATCGATAGATCAAATCGAGGTAATAACCATAAACTTGACTTGGGACTGGCACAACTGTATTGTTATATATTTGCAGGATGACATACTTCCAGATGATAAAAAAGAAACCAAGAAACTTCGAATGTAAGCAGCCATGTACAATATCATTCATAATAACCTATACAAGAGGACGTATGGCGCCCCCTACAGAAATGCTTAGGCCCAAATCAGACGCGACGCGTCCTTGAAGAAGTCTACGAAGGCCATTGGAGCCTATTTCGGCAATTGAGCTTTGGCCAGATGCCTCATACGGGAAGGATATTACTGGCCCACCATGAAAAAAGAGGCCACAGATTTCGTAAAAAAATACGACCAGTGCCAAAAGTACGCCCCAATGATCCACCAAGAAGTTCCAACTGAGACTGGAGTACAAAATGAAAAGGCAGCAACAAAAGGAAAAGTCTTTCACTCCTATTGGAGAATCATATGCCAGTATGTTCAAAAATTGAGGCAATTGGACATGTTGAAGCCGATTCAGATAAAAATTTTGAACCCCCTTCCAAAGAATTTTGATTATTCTCAAAGGTGCGCATATTTCTGTAATGCCCCGGGGAACATCATAGAAAAGTCTTGGAATCTGAAAAGAGCAGTCCAGAAGCTTATTGATGCATGTGACATTATCGTGCAAAATCCAGATGCAACTGATACTAGCCAAAGTCCATTGCTTGTTCATAATGAGACGCATATGGTGGGCATGATTTGTGTTGTAAAGGAATATGAGAACTCTTCTAAGTTCCTTGGAGGTCCACTTGCTGCAAAGTTTTTAGCGCTATCAGTCTCGGTTCTAGAAGTTGATCTTAAAAACGAGTCGGCAAAAGGGACCCAAAAACTATTTGCTAAGATCAACGTGATGGAGACTTGTGAAAGTCCTAGCAATGTCGATGTGCGACTCAGTGGTAAGATTCGAGCTTGGTAATTGGAAAGACGCTCTTTTTTGGGCTAGCAGGGAGGAGTTTTGGTAGTTTATTTTGTTGTCGTTTATGTTGTCCGGGTTATTTCGGGGTTGCAATCCGGATATTGTCTTGTGACTCAAACCCTTCTATCCTTTTATTTTTCCTAGCTCGATTAGTCTTGTTACCTCATTTAGTGTTATTTAGGTTGTTCCATGGTTGTAACCCAAGTTTTGTGTTGCTTGTTTTGTTGTTCCAACCCTTTCACCGTCTGTTTAATGCAATCCCCTATTTTCTGTTGCTTCTTGTCCGTTTTTGTTTAGTTCTCTTTTTCCTTTTATAATTCTTTTCATGCTAATTCTAGTGACATGACATGCACGTGTAATTCTCATCCTGGTCTTAAAATTTAGTCTAATCATAAAACAATTAAACAAGTTTTGAAGATGACAGATACATTTGAGGGAAATAAGTAAAGATTTGGACATTTGATCATTTAGAGCCCGAATTCTATGAAACTAGGGTAGATAGTTTGGGAGATTATAGGATGACAAGAATTTGTTACGAGAGAGTGCGTCCCAGGCAATTTGAAGTGAGCAACTTTGAGTTCAAGTGCATCTCAATTTACAAGATAATCTAAGGGAATTTGCTCCAAATTGATAGAGGACCTCCATTGTGAAGAAGGAATCATCCAACAAGAGCTCTGTACATGACAAGGCAATAAGGAAAAGTGGAAGGCATATCTGTGATATCAATGTCGATGTTGCAAAAAAATATTTTGCATGATCTTCAATTTTTATCCTCAAGCTGCATGCGTTGTACTTTGCATTTTCAGAGATTGAGAGGCCTTTTTTCAACTACCCAAACACTTTATACCGTTCGGTACCCCTTTTGAGCCTATGTTAATTTCTTTGACCTTCCCTCTTTTGGAATCAAGTTAGAGTCACAAAAAAATCATGTCCCCATAAGTCTTTTTCAAAGTTCATCCCGAATGAAAAGAGAAAAGAAGAAGAAAAAAATGAATGAAGAAAAAAAGAAGAAAAAGAAAAATAGCAACAACAAAAAGTATTCCTTTGAACTACGTTCGACCTGATTCTTGTGTCAACAAGATACGTAGGTAGCCTTACTCTAGGGTTCGGTCACGCCAAGTCAAAAAATTTATAATTCCTCACTTCAAAAAAATTGGGGCAGTGGTTTTGTTTTCTATAAATGACGGTTCCAAAAGTTGTAAAGTTACACCCCATTTTGTCTTAGTTTGAATTTGAGCCTTCATGCCTTTATTTCTTTCTTTCTAACCCTATCCAAAAACCACATTACAGTCCAAAAAAGACCTTCCAGATAATCTTTGAGAGTGCCGAGTAGGAGCATATGATATTTTAACCATGGTTAATGCCTTGTCATCTGCAGAATTAGAGGAAATAAGAAGAAAAGAACGAAATAAGAGAGTCTTATTGGTGAAAACCCTCACGGGCACCATAAGGGGATGGTGAGTTGAGAGAAAGTACAAAAAGAGAGAGGCTTAATGGTGAAAACCTTTGTGGCACCATAAGTCGAATGAGGACCGTGAATCTAATTGGATAATTGGAACATTGAAGCCAGTTTCACAACTTGAAGGTATAGCAAGATTTGAAGATTAGACTTGTTGTACAGATCAGGTCGCTCAATCCAAAATGCATGTCATGATCATTAGAGTTGGTATCCACATGAATAAGTTTTTACTTTGTAATTTTCCTGTTAGATATCATCTCTTTCCATTGTCCCCTTACTATATTCCTTTTGCTTTGTTTAAGTCCTGTTTTTGAGTCTGTCTTGTCAGAACAAGTGAGAAATGACTTCAAAATTTACTACCAGCTTTCCAATTGCACAAATCGGAGTCTAGCTAGCACATCAAAGTGGCATAAGTCAGGAAAGAGCAGTATGCGCACTGAGTTGGTGAAAATTGACGTTCTTTGGGATTCATGTAAAATGCAAAGATTTGGTGAATATTAGAATACGAGTGCAATGCATCGAGTATAAGGTATTGGACTTGGACGAATTAGGAATATTTCTTGTGATAAGGGTTGTCCGAAAAAGTAGTTGGCCGATAACAAGCATTGTCTTCCAAGCTGAAATCAAAGTCGATCATGGCAAGTGCAGAAGAAATCGCCCTCGAAGTCAAGGCTACAAACGAACCACCATGTTTTAAACTCACAAGTTTTCTTGTTTGAAACAAGGACGAAGACTATGTCCAAATCAAAGCTTGGAAGCTTGAACTTTTCAGGTGTCATGCCCAAATTTTGCCAGCACAAAGGTTGTTTGAAAAGGTTTTTTTTTACCTCCTAGGCATTCCCCCTAGTCGAAAGAGTCTTTAGCTTTTCTTAAGTTCAGGGGCTCCACCTAGAGATACGGTCAACTTTTAGTTTCGTTGAGTTGTTAATCCTTAGCATTGCTTTAGTTCAAGGGTCCCTCCTGGAGAATAGGATCAATTTTAGTTATCTTAAGTTGTTAATCTTTAGCTTTTCTTATGTTCGGGGGTCCCGCCTTTAGAATAAGGTCAATATTAGTTTTCTTAAGTTATTAATTTTTAGTTCCTTAAGTTCAGGGGTCCCGCCTGTAGAATAGGGTCAATTTTAATTTTCTTAAGTTGTAAATATTTAGTTTTCCTTAAGTTCAGGGGTCCCGCCTGGAGAATAGGGTCAGCTTTTAGTTTTTTCAAGTTGTTAATCTTTAGCAATATTTTAGTTCAGGGGTCATGCCTGGAGAATAGGGTCAGTTTTAGTTTCCTTAAGTTGTTAATCTTTAGTTTTTCTTAAGTTTAGGGGTCCTGCGTGGAGAATAGGGTCAATTTTTAATTTTCTTAAGTTGTTAATCTTTAGCTTTCCTTGAGTTCAGGGGTCCCACCTAGAGAATAGGGTCACTTTTTATTTTTCTTAAATTATCAATCTTTAGTTTTCCTTGAGTCAGGGGTCCGGCCTGATAAATAGGCTCATTTTAGTTTCCATAAGTTATTAGTCTTTCGTTTTTCTTATAGTTCAAGGGTCCCGCCTGGAGAATAGGGTCAATTTTTAGTTTAGTCAAGCTCAGTTTATAGTTTTCCTTATGCTCAATCTCACAGGAGACACACATCCTAGCCGAGTATTTAATTCTACTCTTATCATTGCATCCTTCATCAATAGCATATGTGATTTATAGTTTTGCTAACAACTCAAAAAATTTCCCAGTGCAAACTAGGCAGAAAATTTTGTTTGTTTTGTTTGTTTTGATTGCAGGCATCCACCTGGAGTACGAGGTCAATATTTCAGAAATTGGTTTCAGGTTCAAGTCAGAGAAGTACCGAGGGCCCGCCTGAAGAACATGGTCAACTTTCAGTATCTTTCAAGATCAAGCAAGAGGATCCTGCCTGAAGAACATGGCCAACTTTCAATTTTTGAGTTTAAAGCAGGAGCTCACTTGAAGATGAAACAAGCGCAAGACTACTTCAAGTTCAAGTCAGAAGCACCGGGATACCGCCTGAAGATCAGGTTCAACTGTCAATCTCCGGCTCAAGTCAGAAGCACCAGGAGCTCGCCTGAAGAACAGGGTCAACTATCAATTTCTAGTTCAAGTCAGAATCAACAGAAGCCCGCCTGGAGAACAGGGTCAACTTTTAGTTTTCAAGTTCGAGTCAGAGATAGCAGGATCCCTCCTGAAGAATAGGGTTAACCTCCAGTTTTTTCAATTCAAATCAGAAGTAGCACGAGCCGCCTGAAGAACAAGGTTTGCAAGCTCAAGTCTACTCCAAGTTCAAGCTTATTTCAACTACAAGCAGCAGGATGCCCGCCTGAAGAACAGGGTCAACTTCTAGTTTTCTTCAAATTCAAGTCAGCAGGATACCCACCTAAAAAATAGGATGAATTTTCAGCTTCATGTTGAAGGATCAAGTGGAGATTCAAGGAAGATTCAAGACAAGAAGTAGATAGGATTTTGCATTTTTCTTTTATTTTTGCTGTAATTTTTTATTTCAATTTATAATGTAATGGCAGGGACCGCGGACTGGAGCCTCGAACGGTACCTCACTCGACTCTCTCATCCTCTCCACATACTCCATCACTTCATGCACTTCAAAACTACACGTGGCCTGATTCCTTTATAGCCAAGGATATGTAGGCAGCTCAGATACCAGGGCTCGGTCACAATATTTTGTCCATCTTTGTTTTGTTTTGAATAAGTGTCGAGTCAGAAATCAATTACATTGCTTACTTAATTCTTTGCTCAAAAACTCTTCGAGTTTCCAAGAAAAGAGGGGCAGCTGTAAGCTCGTAATTTTTGACCCGCACAATTTTTAAAGATAGTTTTAGTATTCCTAGTATTTTTAAAATGTTTATGTGAATTACTTTAATTGGGTTTTAGTTTACTCTTATTTTTTTAATTTTAGAATATAAATTTGAAAATACACAAAAAAAAAATCATTATATATTTTCTTATTTTTACGTAGGGTCATTAGTATTTTTATAGTGATATTAGTTTAATTTTACCATGATTCTAACTTGCTTTTCTCTACTTTTATTTTAGTATAATATTTGAAAATACAAAATAGTTTTTTTATATACTTTATTAAAATATTTCATCTTGATATTTTATTAGGATTAATTACTATTTTGAAGACGAAAAAAGAATATTTAATTTTGAGGCCAAGTCTTTCCTAATTTCTTGCATAAGTGATAGGTCCAAAAAAGAAGCCCAAAAGGAACTCAGAAGAGGTCCAATTCCACATCTCTTAGCAGCCCGTAGCCCTGACCTGCCTGACCCACGACCCAGAACCCACTGACCCGCTCCAACTTGCTTTAAATCCCTACCCTCCATTCTATTTGATCCAATGGCCCTTGTTTTATCATATTTTTTTTAAAACCTAATCTACACAAACCCTAACCGGGAGGAATACTAGCAGCCGAAAAACTCTTCTCTCTCTCATTTCACCTAGCGGCTACCTTTAACTTTTCCTAATCTCTCATTTCTCTCACCATCTTGAGAGTTGCCTCCTCTCTCTGGCTCTATCTTCTCTCACTCTCGAGAGACCACGGTCGCTAATCTTCCTTGCCATCCGCCGAAGTTCATCGCTGGTGACGACTGGCGTCGATCCTTTCTTCTCCCCCTTTTTCGTTTCTCTTTGTTGCTGCAAGTTCGTCATGTTGGCATTTGATAAAATACCAACGGGCTCCTCTCTAGCGGCCATGAAAAAAGACCTTCATCATCTCTCTCCACACTTCAAAACACCCAGAACGAAAGAGAAGTCCCGAAACCACCCCTAAACATCCTTTTTTCATCCGTTAAACCACCCCGACAACCACCCATCAAACCCCATTAATCTAGCTCCAAACAGCCGTCAACCTCACCTGGAGATAAAAAAAGGAAAAAAAATTAGAGGAGTTTTGGGGAAGGGGAACAAATAGAGAGGGAGGCTTAACCTCAGCAACACACCAAAATACTTTCATCTATCTTAGATTTCTGTTTTCTAGAGTTAGATTTTAATTTCCTCTTTTGAGACTTTCCATGGTGGAGAACTTCATTTAGCCGATGGAGTAGAGTCGTTGCTGGGACGTAGTACCTCTATATGCGTGGTCGCCGTTCGTTGGTTCTGATCTTTGATCATTTGCAGACAAATACTAGATTTGCTGCGTAATCCGAGCTTGAGGTTCTGTCGATTAATTTGACTGTTGCGCCTGCGTGAGGTCTATATTCTAACTTTACCTAATCTTTGGTTTCGTTGCTCTTGATGATGCTTGAATGGAATATTTGGTTGATTCTCTGTTTGCATTTTACTTTTAATAAACTTTGCCTTTGTCTTATTTAGGGGTTAGTTTATCTTTTAGTTTAATTATTATTTATCTCATTGAAGAAAGTGGTTATTGATATAATTAATTATACAGTAAGTCCATGAAAATAATAAAAAATTAAAAGTTGCTTATGGCCATGCTTGGAACCGTTAGAGCCTTTTCATTGTTTCAGGCACGTCTTTGGGGGGTGGTTCGAATTAAACAATTACTGTAGGACCGCAAGAATTGAACAAGTAGGTGAATTTAAGGTCTCGTCTTTTATTTCATTCGAGGTGAGAGGTTGTCCCCTTTAGTTATATTCAGGGGAATGCCCCGTAGATTCTGTATATATTTCATTCAGGGGTATACCCCAACGTGAATGTAAATGGAGACCGTGACATCATCGTTGGAGGTGTAAGATAGGATAGTAAGACTTATTATATTTTATTTTTTTTATTAGGTGGGGGACGGCCTCGAACCTTTTGTGTTTATTTCTGCTTTCGTGTGTTTACCTCAATTTGAGCACCCTTTAAAGCCAATCGGATCATGTATGCTACCGTACTAGTTACGAGACTCAGGGAATGCCTGACACCTTCTCCCCAAGTCAAATGGACCCCCTTACTTGGAATCTCTGGTGCAATCAGTTTTAGAGTCAAATATGTTTTGAAGGAAAATTCTCATTTAAAAAAAAGGTGACCTGGCACACCAAAATCGAATGTCAGGTGGCGACTCTGAAAAATCCTTTGAAACTCAATATTTTGTCACTTTTCAATTTTGAAAACCCTTTTGAGCTTCAAAAACACTTTTATATTTTAGAGAGAGTTAAGAGGTGTAAAAAAAGGGTGTGACTTCCTCGGCCATAAATAAGCATGCAATATGTTCGACCTCGCTCGAACCAACACCTACTGGCCCTTGGCCATGATCAAACCTAGGTTTTGTTTCAACCTACTTGAGCTAAGTTGTTACGACTAAGGCAACCAAGCAACAAAATCAAAAAAGCATACAAACTTGAATGAAATAAAAAGAATCAGGTACAAGTAACTAAACTAGCATTTCATACTTAGAATATTTTTATAAAGGCTCGAAAAGACGCCTACAAAAAATGCACAAGTCTGCGGCTAAACAAAAAAGAAGGAAAGGAAAAACAACTAATCACTGCCTGGCCTAGCAGCGCCATCAGCTTGATCGCCTAGGCCATCTCCATCCGCCTTTTCGCCATCACCATCACCATCGGGATACTCATCCTCATACCAAGTGTCCTCTTCAATCCGATCCACGCCCGTATCCTCCTTGTCATCATCGGCCTCCGGTGTAGCGGAATCATAGCCACAAGCAACCCAAGATTTTCGTGCCTTGACACGAGCATGCTCAAAGTCATCCTTTGAAATAGTTCCCGCCTTCATCAGATCTCTAAATATATCCAGTTGGGCCTTGGCGTGAATCCATTCTTCGTACAAATCCTGCGGAACATCAGGAAAAGAAGAAGTACGGGAAGAAGATGGCTGAGCCAATAACTGTGCCTTCTCGGCCTCGATGGAAGCAACTCGATCTCAAAGGCCTGAAGCCTCTTTTTCCAGCTCCCTTGTCCATTCATCAAGCTACTCCTCTCTGAGCCTGGCCGTCTCAAGAGCACTCTCCTGGTCGGAACGAAGAATGCAGATCACGATCTCCAAAGACTCTGCTTTCCTCACAGCCCACAACCGGGCCAACTCCACCTTCTCTAAAGTCGCTGCCTTCTCAACAACCTCGCCACTTATAGCGTCCGCTTTGATTTGACACTCCTCGAGTTCGGTGCGCAACGAGAGCACTTGGGCTTGAATATCGGCACATTGGGTCTCGACCCCCTTGCTCACCTCAAGTTCTTCTTCTTTATCCCTTAACGCCCCCTCATGTATGCTGTATTTTCCAATGAGTCTTACCAACCCGTCATCTTTCTCCTTCAATTCGTCTCGGAGAGCTTGGAAATTGCTGCTCTGACAGAACCATCTGCAGATCTCGCGATGCTTGTTACGGTACTCACGATATTTTTGCTCCATCTTCTCGAAAAATATCCTTAAGCCTCTCCTCTCGTCGGGCGCTCTCAATTTCAAAAACCACAGTCTAAATAAAAGAGAGAAAAAAGAAAAGAACAGAAAGTAAGAACGAAGCACAAAGCGTTGAACTTGAGAAATAAAAGTCAAAAAGCTTACCCTGAGGGTGAGGCCGGCTATGCTCCTTGATAGTGTAGTATCATCCAATTTTTCAAGGGTTTTACCCTCCATGTAGGAAGAGAGGGGACCCAGGGAAGGAACCACGATCTCCGTATTCACCAGTAAATCTCGATCAATAGGGATCGCAATGGTCCACGTGGACCGCTCCAATCTCACTTCGAGCCGGGTAAACCCTTCCCCATCATCCTCACCTCATCGGCATCAAGGTTGGAGCCCGTTTCATAACCATCCTTGGCGACGCCCTTACCTTTCCCATCGGCCGGCGAAGAAGGAACATCAGCCGGTCGCAAGGACAATGGCTGATCTCGCCATAAAGGATAAGAAACTCCCACAGATGGCCCTCTAGCTCCAGTCTCGGCATCAGGAAGGGATACGCCCTCTGCTGCCTCAGTTGATGGCGGGATTTCAAATGGCAACTCAACTTCATCTTCAAGCAATACGGTCGCCGTTTCATGATCACCCTTTACTGAATCCATGGCTCGAACGACCCCATCACCGACGTCCACCAATCTTTTTTTGCGGGAAACCAAACCCTCAATGCTTAGTAACGACTCCTCTTCTTCGTCTACTAGATATGCAAAGGGGAAGTCGGGAGTTCTGCTGCAGATGTAGTCAACGACCGAGCAGACCTAGCCGCGGCAAAAGAAGGAACAAAAGCAGACAACCGGGCAAGCCTAGTTGCAGTCACAACGGGAATAGACTCCAAAGAAGAAGCAACCTTCCTCGTACGAAATGCAGGAGGAGGAGCCCTCAATCTCCTCGAAGATCCTCGGGCTCAAAAAGAAAGATTAAAAGATTTTCACTTCCTATACAAAACTATAGCGAGCAAGTGTCCATGAGGTCAAAACATTACAGATAAAAGATAGATGAACTTACCAGTCAAGGAAGACATAAGCCCGAACTTCTTGAGAAAGGCCAACAATTCACGAATCCCCACTGAGTGAGGCAGAACCTGGCTAACCTGGCTTTTGGATTCTGGGGTATGAGCTGGTGTTGGTTTGGGTTTGGGTGTGGTTTCACTATCTTCCCAGCTTGGAGTAAATTTTTCTGGTAATTTGGTCATTCCTGGGGTTTGTAACTGACAATAAATCCATATTTACCTGGACGGCTTAATGAGCCAATTGAAGGATCTTTATTTTCATATTTGGCTCTAAATTATTTTTCAGTTGTTTTCCCTTTTTTCTTGGATTTGAGGGAAAGACTGGGGTCTTTTGTGACTCAAAGTGGTCATTTCTCAAAAGTTGAATTTGTTCTCTGATGGAAATCGTCTCCTTTTGTTGTTGTTGGAAGAATTGGAAAAGTGAAGTTCCTGGCGGACAAATCTCATATAGGTCAACCCGTTGTTTCTCGACTTTCTCTTCTAGATACAAGATACTATGAGTACCAACATGCAGATTTGGGTAGTGCAGAAGTCACTCTGAATGCTGGGACTGCCTTCATAACTATCTTTCCAACTTTCAACATGTCCCTTTATGATCCATATTTAATCGAAGCACTAAAAATCCAAGTCCAAATCCAAGGAGCCCCACAAGCCAAAGATAAGGGGGCGTAGTCTTGGCTGCACGAAGAAGGGACAGAATGACAAACTACGACTAGAACGGGAAAATCAAACAATTGACAAAAAAGAGATACTTACGGGCGTAATTCCAAGTCTCACAGAATTCGCTCGCGCTGGCCACCACGTCCTCGGTATTGACGAAAAAGTAGTTGATCCAGAACTGACAATTTGCCTTGTCGTCCATCTTCACCACCAGACGTTTACTTCCTCGGTGGGGAAGGTGCAACATCGTTGTCGCGCCCCCTTTTTTCGCGCTTTTGACTGAGAAGTCCGGGTTTCGACATTCATGGGGGTGATAACTCATTTCCTTTTGGGAATTGGGTATTTTGGAGAGTCGCCACCTAATGGATTATGATGCGTTAGGGCACCTAGAATTAACTCTTGGGTTTGCATTACCAGAGATTAGGGTAAGGGCTCGAAGTAACCTCGAGGGGAAGGTGTTAGGCACCCCTCTTGGTCCACAACTGTGGGTCCCGGCCAAACTTATATTCACAAATTAGTCCATTACAAGTAAACAGTTGAATCAAATAGGTTGCAAGTAAAGCGCGTCAGATAACTCAAGTAATAAGATTTAGACAAATTGTAAAACAAAGGTTTTAAATTTAAAAAAAAAGGAATTTTGGTAAATGAGGGGTCATAGGTTGGTTATCCTATAGGATCACCCTACACAATGTCCGGTAAACACTTCTCAATGAGGGGCTACACGTGACATTAGCGCGTAGTCATCATATCCCATATCTACCCTTCCTATCCCCTTATTGGTCATGCAAAGTGAGTATTTGGTCAACGATTTCTATTGCGTGTTGCTACCCGTCCCTTCATAATGGTCCTGGAGGGAGTTAGGACTTCTACCTATAGGTGGTTCTAGACGTAACCCTAAGGTTTTAAAAGGTGAAAATTCTAAGGCGACAATCAAAACACTTAGGACATTCAGCACATAAAAGGGGCAATTAGAGGCTCAGAGTTTCCTCCTCAAACAAACACATAAGCAGCACGACTCAAGCACAATTAAGGTCTTTTATTAGACAATGTCCTAAGGCAGGATATCTAGGTGAATATACAGAAGACAAACAACCTCTTTTAGACTCAGAAGTTATAACCCTAGCAGTTGCCTATGGATTTTTTAAAGCCTGTTAAGATCAGAAAACATTAAGCAATAGAAACAGTTTCAGAGATGCAGTTTTGAAAACGCCCTAAGGGCTAGCCTATATGCGGAGGGCTCATTAGCACATTTGTATAGAAACAAAGTAGGTTTTGAAACGGAATTCTTTAATACCTATAGGCATGATATCTAATGAGACTGAGACAGTTTGAAAGAGCTTGTTTCATGAAATATGAAATACTTAATAAAACCAATTCAGAAATGAACTAGGCATGGACTACGTGGATTTATTAGACTAGTTTATATTGACAGGCAGAGTTTCGAATATGGTTCCCTATAGGCATAATTTCTAACGTTGTTGATATGATTTTAAGACGTGCAGACATAAACACTTGCCATAACATAATTTGGATTAATTTCTATAGGCATGGCATCTATTAGTTAATTTGATTGAAGGCATGATTATTTAGAACCTATAGGCATGTTTTCTAAACATGATAGAATGTAAAACCTTATAAACATGATTTCTACTTGGTGAGGCAATCGTTAAGCATGAAGGCCTAGGAGCATGATTTCTATTGGAAAAACAATCAGATTTAAACATGAAGTCCTAGGAGCATGATTTCTACTTAGTAGAGCAAACAGATTTAAAAGTAAAGTCCTATGAGCATGATTTCTACCCGAATTACCCCATAAAATATGTATCTACCCACCCTTTTCACTAAATACCCCAATATTTGTTTACAAGTTATTACAGACTAATGAATGAATTACATAAGTAAATAAAAAATCAAGAAGCTATTCTATAGGGAGCCTCCGATTGGGCCCAGAGGTCCCAAAGCCTCCAATGGCCTCATATGCCTCAATTCCATAGACAAAGTCAGAGTCTAGGTGCATCAAAGTTCCCTAAGGATCTCAAGGATCCCGGACAGTGCTTACACCTAGACATCGTAACCAAGAATTGAACAAGTGCAGTGTGGAAAGGCAAACCTCAGTATGCCAGAGTTCAGAGGGTTCTCGAGAGGATCCCAAGGTAGTACATGTCACACCTCCTCGCACTACACCCATAAAGGGTGTATAGGAGTTTTTCCACTTAAAGGACAATCGGAACGGGATTTATTATTAAAATTCAGAGTCGCCACTTGGGAGATTAATGGTGTCCCAAGTCACCGGTTGAATCCCGAACCGAGGAAGTTATGACTCTGTTAACTGTCCGCGAACCAGAAATCCGAGTAAGGAATTCTGTTAACCCGGGAGAAGGTGTTAGGCATTCCCGGGTTCCGTGGTTCTAGCACGGTCGCTCAACTGTCATATTTGGCTTATTTGTTTGATTTTAGTACATGTTTTAATCTATGTGTTTTTAACTTTGAACCGCTTTTATTATTGTTATTTTAAGAGAGTCGCAACGTCGTGAAAATGTATCTCGAACCACGTCGCACCAGTGCAACCGTGATTGTCAACACACTTCGACTCCGTTGAGATTTGGATTTGGGTCACATAAATGTGCACCCGTAACTGCGAAGGTAAGTTTATTAAAACGGCCTAGAGTGACTAATGAGGTATTATCTTTGGGGAAAACCATGAAATTCGCTAAGCGGTTCACCCGAATTCTAAGTATTTTATGGCATTTATTNAGATGCAACTCCAAAAGGGATTTTATGCATGATTGAAAAGGGTTCATTTTGAGTCGTGCTCATCCTGCACATTTATTAAGGTGATTTAATAACTTATTTGACCTAAAAAAGAAAAGCAAATAACACTATTTTTGTTCAAATTTCCAATTTTAAAACAAACGGCCGGTTTTGCAGTTACGGCCTTTCAGCACTTCGGGGAGAAGATTTCAAGGTTGTGCCTGCTAACCGTTGAAACTGACTCAGGGTGGCTGTTCTGCAAAAACAGCCTTCCAGCGCCCTTTTGGGACATTCGGCTTATTTTAAACAAGAATGGCATCACCCTACTTATTTTGTGACAAAATTAAAATTTTGGTATTTTTGGCTATTTTTGCAAAAGGGTGGTTGGACCCGATGAGGGTTGCCTACGTATCTCACATCCGGTGAGAATCAAACCAGCGTAGTTCGATCGAATAAATCTAACTGTTTTTGAAAACACCCCTAATTTGAAAATAAAACCCCTTTTTTTTTTTTTTTTTTCTTTTCTGAAAGCAAGACTCTTTTTGTAATTTCTTTTAGCGGCAAATAAACTAAGTTAATTGGAAAATAAAACTCCTTTTGCTATTCCATAAGACAAACTAAAAACAAAACTACTTTTCTTTCTTTCTTTTTTTTTCTTTCATTTTCTCAAAAATCCGGCAGCATTTCGGCACTTACTTGGCCATTGGTTTTTCTAGCATAGGTAATTAACTCTCCACACTGCTATTTTCTCTTTTTCTCTCTCTTTTGTTTTTTCAATATTGCCCAGATATTCAAAGCCGGTCAGCATGCGAGTCCAAAACAGATAAATGCACAAGTAGGATGCATCAGGATGGTCCATTATTCCGGGTACACCTGTCCTAGACGGACCCAACCCCTGTGTTGAGTCCCCTAAGTCAAAATGCACGTGATGCAAATAAGCGTTCCTACTAGGGATCCGGCATGAAGTTAAGTTATTCTAGGTTCAAAACCTGGGTATGTGTTCTAGACTGTGTACCCGAGCGGACAACTCGAGTCGAGGAGGGGGCTACGTACCGGGGACCCGCGGGATCGTCCGGCTTAGTAACTTGTCCGGCCTCTTTCTTATTTCAAGGTATGACACTAACAGAATAGGGAGTCTCCCCCAGTGAGCACATCCCCGTGGGGTGAGAAGAGAAGGGTTTCGGCACAGTTCATATACAGTCCAGATAATATCAAAGCGGTAAAAAGCAACATTTTGCACATTTAGTATGAAACATGTGGGAAAATCAGATAAAGACAAATACAACAATATATCTAAGCTCGAATTCTGAACCCTGAACCAAAGTTCTGGGTTCGTTCCCCAGCAGAGTCGCCAGAGCTGTCACACCTCCTTTTCGCACTACACCCGTAAAGGGTGTATAGGAGTTTTTCCACTTAAAGGACAATCGGAACGGGATTTATTATTAAAATTCAGAGTCGCCACTTGGGAGATTAATGGTGTCCCAAGTCACCGGTTGAATCCCGAACCGAGGAAGTTATGACTCTGTTAACAGTCCGCGAACCAGAAATCCGAGTAAGGAATTCTGTTAACCCGGGAGAAGGTGTTAGGCATTCCCGGGTTCCGTGGTTCTAGCACGGTCGCTCAACTGTCATATTTGGCTTATTTGTTTGATTTTAGTACATGTTTTAATCTATGTGTTTTTAACTTTGAACCGCTTTTATTATTATTATTTTTAGAGAGTCGCAACGTCGTGAAAATGTATCTCGAACCACGTCGCACCAGTGCACCCGTGATTGTCAACACACTTCGACTCTGTTGAGATTTGGATTTGGGTCACATAAATGTGCACCCGTAACTGCGAAGGTAAGTTTATTAAAACGGCCTAGAGTGACTAATGAGGTATTATCTTTGGGGAAAACCATGAAATTCGCTAAGCGGTTCACCCGAATTCTAAGTATTTTATAGCATTTATTGAGGGCCCCGCAATTTGTTTGTTTATTTGGCGAGTCACATCTCATTTATTATTTAAAGGCCAATCCTAAAGTAAACTATTCTCTCCTGACCAAAATTGTCTCTACAAAGACATGATCAATTAACTAACATTGTTAGTAAAGAGACTTGATGAGCCTGAACATATATTCTGCAACATGCCATTGATCGTACAACTTGGGCCTGCTATTGAAAGGACCAGGCCCAGGGTATATTACACACAAGTTTCAGCTATGAAGCTGGACAATAACTGTCTGGGCCTTGCATTTGAGCCCAGAAACAAAGCTTAAATTGAGACAGGATCTGAAATTTAAACCCAGCGGAGCACCGTGTTATAGCCATTTTCAATCATTTGGTTAACACCTATATTCTGCCCGTTGACGCTCAAAACCATCCAAAAGAATACATACACAATTCGAATTTTTAAAAGGCAAAATTGAAACGCTTAATGTCAAATTCAGAATCCTAGTTCACTGGACTATAATTTTCTCAGTTATGAATCAACATGCTAAAAAAAACTTGAATTTAAATTCAACATCTAAACTAACAAATTTCTCTATGATTACAATTATGCATGCACGTATTACACCTACTACCTAATTAAGCATGAAAACTGTAGCAATCGACATTTCATCCTGCTGAAGTCCAAAAACAGTCCAAACAATCCAATTAAACAGTCTGCCATACGTTAAATAAAACAGTCCTAATTGCACAATTACTGGTTTAATATAATTCAAACAAGTAAGGATAAATATTTCAGATATTCGAATGAACACAAGCTGGAACATCGTTCATTTCACTCCAAATTGGTGCTACATCAGTGGGTCAAAACTGTGTACCTGGAATTTGCAAAGGAAAGCAGAAGGATAGAGTCAGCAGTAGTAACAACAACTCTCAGCAGCAGTTCAGGAGCGATTTTAAACCAAGACACTTCACAAAGCCCAGGAATACATCACAGCAACCAGCACCTAATAAGTTGACCCAACACTGACTTGATTGAACTCAAAACCTACTTGAACTCAAACCAGGACTACTTCTGAACTTCAGCTACCAGAAATTGAGTTAAGAAATGCGAATCAACCACTAAAACTTGAAATTAACCTAAGAAATTGAACAAAACAGTATTTTCGGATTTTTCTGTAATTTCTGTTGTTTTTGGCTTTTGAATTTTGAAACTTCTGATTTCAGATCTGGAAAAACTGAAAGGATACTTTGGAGGGAACTTTTGGGCTCCCAGAACTGGTAGAATGCCTTGTTTGGGGGGGGTTTAGATGGCTGCCAAAAACTTCTTCAACAAGGCAGGTTAATGCCATTTTATAGGCAAAATTAGGGTGCAGCTTCAGATTCAAATTTTACCCATTAGTCCCTCACTTATTTTCATTTTTGTCCCTAAGGTTGTGACTTGTTTCTCAAGTTAATGCTATTAAAAATCAGAAATTGCAGCTCTCCTCCACCTAGAAGCTTCTAGGGGCTTCTTAATCTGTTACTGCAAGATTCCTTTACTGTACAATGCCTACTTTAACCCTGTCCTTACCCTTAAATTACTAACCTAGGCTAACTAACCCCAGCCCCTCTTAACCTTAGTCAGTAGCTGTAGTTAATTACTCAGAACATGGAACTTAAATCTACCTGAATTGTTAATCAAAACTGGTCTAATTCACTAAACGAGTCAACAATTCAAATGAGAACCAAAATTAAAGACCAAGACCAGAATCAATTATCATTAAGAAAAATATTACTTAAACAAAGGGAAAACCTACTGATTTACTCCAAATAACCGAAATCAAACAAACCCCCTAGCACACTGATTAACAACTTAGACTACACTGTATTAAAACCAGTCAAACCTACACAAAATTAATTAAAAATTAACAACGCAGGGTTTAAACTAATACCTAAAACAGACTCTAATCGAATCAGCCTAACAAAATTAGTATTGAATCAACATAAAATGAGCTCTAATCTAATAATCAAACCAGTCGATCATTAACCAAGCTAAAAATGAAAATTAATTGGACACCGACAAACATGATAGCAAAACTAACAGAGGGATTTAAACAGGAAAGAAGGAAAATAAACAAAGCGAGAACTCACTCGTTAATTACAGATTCAAAATCGAATGATCTCCAACGAGATTTGAGGGCCATTGACATTGAATTCGTCACGAGGGAGGTCCAGGGGCCCTTTGACATCAGTTGCATGTACTTTGGCCATTTTAGGGTTTTGGCCGGAAAACTTGAAATAGATATTCGAGCCGTTCTGGTTATATTCGAGCCAAGCGGCTATGGGGGTTGGGTAGAGGAGGTCAAGGCGGTCCCATGGTGTTAATTTGGGACCATTTGGCGTAACCGGCGACTTGGCCGGAAAATTTTAACGGGATATTCGACGAACTCTGGCGAGATTCGAGGGAAACCAAGGGCAAGGTTGGAAAGAGGGGAACGAGGAGAACCGGTGGTGTAATTTTGGGGTTGATCGGAGCATCGCCGCCGGCGGCGACGATTTCCGGCCGGCGGCGGACGGCGGAGGGACGGTGGTAGACGGTGGGGTTACGGTGGTGTTACATGGTTAGGGTTAGAGAGACGATGAGGGTAGGAGGGGGTTCTGAGGGGGTAGGGGTGGTTCGGACATTTATATATCAAGGGTTGGGGACTTCTGGGCCGTCTGATCAATTAACCTCGACGGTCCAGATTAAAACTTAACCAACGACGTCGTTTTGGGTGGGGTGTGGGACTGGACCGGGTTGGGACGGGTATGGACCGGCCTGGATTGGGGTATTTCGTTTGGGCTGACCGATTTTGGCCCAAATTCGGTCTCCAATTAAGACCATTTTTTAATTTTTCTTTTTCCCCTTTTTTTTCTTTTATCTATTTTTGTATTTTTGTATTTATTTATTTTTTCTGATTTTATAAAATGCTAAAACAAAGCAAAGACCTAATTACACTATTTAACTCCTAAAATTACTTATAACTCTAATTAAATACAAATGCAATAATTAACAATGCAAAGAACTATTTTCTCGCAATTTTCTTTACATTTATTCTAAAACTAATTAATACTAAAATTGTGAAATTAAATCCCTAAATGCCAATGCATATTTTTGTATTTTCATATGGATTAAAATGCACAAATAAAAATGCAACAATTACCAAAGAATGCCACAAAATTCACAAAATTTATAAAATACTAGAAAAAATTATTTTGTTTGAAATTTTGGGAATTATTGCTTAGGGCAAAAATCACGTGCTCACAGTACACATGCTAGAGGGGGAAGAACTTATTGACTAAGAGTAGAGTGAAAGTGATTGACACAAGATGAAAGGTTTTAGTAAAAACTGTATTAAAACAAAAGTCTGTTTGAAAGTAATTTAGTAAAGCAATGGAGATTATTTGAAAAGAGATTGAAGAAATGAACAGAAGTCCCAAACATCTTAGGATAGGTTTATACATAGAAAATTCACAGAACTAAGTAAACTCAGTAGTCACACACAGGGGTCTAGGGGTTTGGGATACATTGAACACTTGACTGCAGACACATAAGGGTCTAGGACTGGTTCAGACATGCTCAGAAACAGCTGACTAGGCATAGTCACCAAATCAAACCCAAAGAACAAGATCATTTACAGGGGTGATAGGGATATAGGCGGTTCATGGAGCATATGATGGCAAGCACACAACAAGTAAGAGATAATTGGTAAGACATGCTCAAAAACACACATAAGGGGAAATATACTGATCTCAAGGGAGGGGAAGACATGATAACATGCTAATAATGTAACCCTCAACTACAAGTTTCACAACAAAACCACAAATAGAAACAAGATGAACTGAAACAATAAGAGAATCATATTGTTGTTGGGAACTTTGAATTGAAACTAGGACATACGAGTAAAGAGGAAAGTGAGCAGAATGAAAGAACAAGAGAACACAAATGGTTAGCCTTGGCTTGCAGCCGGCTAACTTAGAGCAGTAGCAAGTAGCACAAGAGAGAAAGCGGAAATTTTTAAGTATGAGAGATAGTTTTGAACCAAGTGATCCTGTCTGTGTGTGTTAATGAGAGAGCATATATATAGTTTGAAACTAGGTAGAATAATAAGGTAAGAATCAAAGTCAATCAGTAATTATGGAACTAGGTATCAATTAGTATAGAATTAGTAGAGGTACTCCCTTAATTAAGGGAGTTAATTTCAAACGGTAAAGACGAATAAGGAAAGAGATCACATAAGACATGGAATATAACACACAAGGAAATATTTTCAGCATAGTGAAAGTATAGAACATGTAATTAAGGCTAAGTACATAATATTCCAATTAAGGAAATAACATAAGAGTCAGTTGACAGCATAGTCGACCATAAGATAAGGTGAGAAAAATAACGTAGAGGTTGAAAATCAGTATAGAATACAAGAGATTGGAAGGATATCAATCACAGGGAATCAAGGATTCCGAGGGACAATAGTACTGATTTAGGGGGAAATTACCATAAATTTCTATGAACAAATGGAATAAACACACAATAGGCAAGAAGAGGCAAAAATCAGAAACCCTAATGGCATAGTAGGGTAAAAATCACACAAAATCAGGGATTCGCATAGAACATAGTACTGATTAGAGGAGTTAACAGAATAAACATAGTATAGGCGGAAGAAGGAAAAATTAAAAACCCCTATGGGCATAGTAGGGTAAAAATCACACAAAACTCAGGGATTCATGAGAAAGAAGCAAGCATATAGATTAGACGAACAAATCATCAAATACAGACTCGGAAGCTAGGGTTAAGACCAAGAACTAGGTTTTCAACATAGACGAGTTGAAAAAGGAGAAAAACACAGAATCAGTCGAGATATGCAAAGGATAGAGGTTTAAACATGAAGAATCGATTTAAATAGAGTGTAGAAAAAGTTCCAAAAACCCTAACTTTTAAAAGAAAGTAAAACAACTCGCAATCGATGATTTTTTGCAAAAGAGGTTTGAGAACAGTGTAAAACATAGAAAGAACAGACTCTAATCGTTTAAAAAAATAGCCCAGATCTAAGAGATACAAACGAAAATTAGGGTTTCAAAAGAAACCCAAATAGAGATGGAAGAACCTGCTTAAAACTTCAAAGATCGTAGCAAATATAGTGTGACTTTGCCCAAAATCGCAACCGGAGTAGCCATGAACAGCCAAAAAAGTAACCCTAGATACAAGTCGGCGTGGCCCAGGGCCCTTGAAGGCCTCAGAGAGGATGAGCAAGGCAATGGTGGAACCATTGGAGGCTTGGGTTTGAAGGATGGTCGCCGGAGAAGACCGGAGAAGGGAGGCGGTTGAAAAGGGTTTAGGGTTAGGTTGAGAGAAGAGATTAGATGAGAGCATCTGAGGGCGGCGGGCTGTAAGGAAATTGACTAGGGTTAGGGGTCGTTTGAATTAAAAAAGGAAAGGGATCGTATGGACCGTTGATCTGGTAGATCAACGGCCAGGATTTGATCGGGTAGATGGGTTCCAGGTTTGGGTAAGTGTATATGGTTTGGGTAGGGTAATTTGGTAGGAAATTGGACTGGGATTGGGTTCAATTTAGGCTACAATTGAAAGCCAAATCTGGCTATAATTTAAATTGCCAATTTTCCCTATTTTAATTTATAATACATAATAAACAATTTTTAAAAAATAATTTGTGTACCAAAATGATTTAAAATATATATTTATCATTTTAAAAATATATGGACCAATTTTACGCATATAAAAATGTAATTACCCATTAAATGGGCTAACATTGCAATTATATGCAATTTAGTTTAAAAAAATACCAAATGCGATTATTAAAATGCATAAAAAATATATTAACCATACTTTGGCATAAGTATAGAAACTAAATGAATAAATCATCATAACAATAATTTGGGAAATAACTATTGGGGATTTTATGAACAAAAGGGAAGGAAATAAATCAATTTAAATCCTTAAACTTACGGGAAAAATTATAAAAATCTTGTGCATTCTTATATGTGCATGTATATACTATTTTGAAGGTATTTATGCATATTTAAAATATATAGGGAAAAATTGGGTATCGCAACAGCTGCCCCTCTTTACCCGGGAAGGATGAAAGAGTTTTCGGGTAAAAAAATGATGGCCAATTTTGACCGGACGGGGATGTTATGAAAGACAGAGGCCGGACTCCATTTTTCGAGTTGCCTACATATCCCTGGTTTTACAGGAATCAGGCCATGTGTAGTTCTGGATTCATCTGTGGAATATCCCGATAAAATTACTGCAAGATCGGACACGCGATGCGGTAGTGGCTACGGTGAGCGGTTGAGGCTCGGGATAGTTGGAGGGAACTGGAGCGAGATTACTCCTGCTAGCATAGCGGTTGCTTACTGGTTACCTGCAGATAAATGATGCTACAAACGTATTTTGCAAAATTTTAAACATGATGCAAATTCCCTTTGGACCGTGAGGGTTGTCTTCGGACGAATAAAGATGACATTTTTGGACCATGCCGTCCTGGGACATGAATTGTTTAGTGAGGGATTTGCAGGCCATGACATGGAATTCTCAGCTATGAAAGCGGTGCCTCCGAACCATGACGCCTTTGAATAATAATATGCAAGATTGAGGGATCCTCAGGCCATGGCATGGTGTCTTCTGGCTATGAGGATGGTGCCTTTAGACTATGACACCTTCGGATAGGTTGGCGATATTTCAGCCCACGATATGCAATAATATGATGTTACCAAGACAATGTTTAGTCTTGCAAAATGGAGGACAGAGCTTAGCCCGGTTGGAAAGCAATTAGATAGTAAAATAGAGCAATGTCTATACAAAGGGACAGTGCTTAATCCCATGCGATTGTGGAGGCAAGGATTAGCCTCATGCAAGTAGGGAGTCAAGGATTAGACTCCTGCAGTCATGGAGGCAAGGATTAGCCTCATGCAAATGTGGTGGCAAGGATTAGCCCCATGCAGTTAGGGAGGCTAGGATTAGCCTCATGCAGATGGTGGCAAGGATTAGCCTCATGCAAATAGGGAGTCAAGGATTAAACTCATGCAAATATGGAGGCAGGGATTAGCCTCATGCAAGTATGGAGTCAAGGATTAGACTCATGCAAGTGGGGAAACAGGGATTAGCCTCATGCAAGATGGGAGACAAGGATTAGTCTCATGCAGATGGAGGCAAGGATTAGCCTCGTGCAAATAGGGAGTCAGGGATTAGACTCATGCAAATATGGAGTCAAGGATTAGACTCATGCAAGTTGGGAGGCAGGGATTAGCCTCATGCAAGTATGGAGTCAAGGATTAGACTCATGCAAGTAGTAAGGCATGGATTAGCCTCATGCGAGTATGGAGTCAAGGATTAGACTCATGGAAATGTGGAGTCAGGGATTAGACTCAAGCAAATAGGGAGGCAGGGATTAGCCTCATGCAGAGAGCAAATAGCAAATAAGAGTAGTGTATTTCTTAGCTGGAAATGTATTCGATGTCTGACGGGCTGATGGATAGTGAATTATCTTTGTGTATGCATGTTTCGCGAATGCTACCGTTACGTCAAATGTGCCTGCATTCAAAGAAAAATTGTAAGTTTTATGAGGGGAAGGTTGGTTTGTGCTCTTGTCGGCTGGCTTTGTTTTGCTCCGGTCTGAAAGCCTTTCGAGTTCCCCTAGGTGAAACCTGGCTGTTATGGAAATAGTGTTTTTCGAAAATATGCAATTATTGATAAAAATAGAGTTGCTTTGGAAACGTATTAATATATCAAGTAATTTTTTTGATGAACTAGTGTCTGTAACACGTTTCGAAGGCATTGCAACTCTCTCATATCGGAATTTTGAGGGTCCTCCTCAAAATTCTGCCCCAGTTTGGTAGATGATCTTTAACTGTTTGCGGATGACAGACCCTGCTGAACATTCTCCGCAATTTTGAGAATCCTTCTCAAAATTGTGCCCCAGTTCTCGGCCGATTACTGACTTCTTGGCATGTGACGGCGTTAGCTGGACTTGCTCCGGAATTTTGAGGACCCTCCTCAAAATTCTGCCCCAGTTCTGATCTTGGGGGGAAATGAAAATTTTATTATAATATGATCGAACCCATAAGGCTGCCTACGTATCCCCTCTTAAACGGGAATCAGGTCAAGCGTAGTTCTGATAGAGTTGGCCATGACATACTACGTTCTTCCTCTTTCCATCGATAAGGGCCAGTTGTTCATAGCGGCTCCTTATCCATTCTGCATCACTAAGTTCAGCTTCTTGTATAATTCTTAAAGAAGGAATCTCCACCTCGGTTGGGATGACAGCCTCAGTACCATAAACCAGCATGTAGGGTGTTGCCCCAGTTTGATGTGTGAACCGTGGTGCGGTACCCTAGCAGAGAAAAGGGTAACTTCTCATGCCACTGCTTGTGGTTATCTACCATTTTCCTTAGTATCTTCTTAATGTTTTAGTTGGCGGCTTCTACGGCTCCATTCATATGAGGTCTGTAGGCTGTAGAATTCTTGTGCTTGATTTTGAAAGTTTCACAAATAGCTTTCATCAGATCACTGTTGAGATTGGCGGCGTTGTCAGTAATAACGGACTCAGGAACTCCGAATCGGCAGACAATACAATCCTTGACAAAATCTGCGATGACTTTCTTGGTTACCGCTTTGTAAGATGCAGCTTCTACCCATTTTGTGAAGTAATTAATGGCTACCAGAATAAACCTGTGTCCGTTTGAAGCAGTGGGCTCAATCGGACCAATAACATCCACTCCCCCGGTGAATGGCCAAGGTGAGCTTGTCGCATTGATCTCATTTGGTGGCACTTTTATCATATCGGCGTGTACTTGACACTGGAAGCACTTGCGGACGTACCGGATGCAATCCGTCTCCATGGTCATCCAGAAGTAACCTGCCCTGAGTATCTTCTTAGCTAGAACGAAACCATTCATGTACGGACTGCAGGTCCCAGCATGCACATCCTCAAGTAGCATAGAAGCTTCCTTCGCGTCGACACACCTTAGTAACCCCAAATCAGGAGTTCTTCTGTACAAGTTCCCTCCGCTGTAGAAGAAGTGATTTGACAATCTCCGGAGCGTGCGTTTCTGGGTGTGATTTGCATGCTCCGGGTATTCTCCTTTTGATAAGTATTCTTTGATGTCATGGAACCAAGGCTTTCCATCGGCTTCCTCCTCGACATGAGCACAGTAAGCTGGTTGATTATGGATCCTCACCGGAATGGGATCAATGTAATTCTTATCTGGATGTTGTATCATGGATGACAAAGTGGCTAATGCGTCGGCAAACTCATTCTGAATTCTGGGCACGTGTCAGAATTCTATCTTTGTGAACCTCCTTTTCAATTCCTGGACATGATGCAGATATGGCAATATCTTGGAATTCTTGGTGGCCCACTCTCCTTGTACCTGGTGCACACAAATCCGAGCCACCGATTACCAGCAACTCCTGAACGTTCATGTCGACTGCCATGTTGAGCCCTAGTATGCAGGCTTCATATTCTGCCATGTTTTTAGTGCAGGGGAATCTGAGTTTAGTAGATACCGGATAGTGGTGACCTGTTTCTGATACCAAAAGTGCTCCAATGCCCACTCCTCTGAAATTTGCGGCTCCATCAAAGAACATCCTCCAACCGTCGTATGCTTCAGTAATGTCTTCCCCTACGAATGACACTTCTTCATCAGGAAAATACATTTTTAAGGGTTCGTATTCTCCTCCCACCAATTTTCAGCAAGGTGATCTGCCAATGCTTGTCCCTTGACCGCCTTTTGAGATACATAGACGATATCGAACTCGCTTAGTAGTATCTGCCATTTAGCTAACTTCCTAGTAGGCATGGGTTTCTGAAATATGTACTTCAGAGGATCCATCCTGGATATGAGGTATGTAGTGTAGGCACAGAAGTAATGCCTCAACTTCTGGGCCGTCCAGGTCAAAGCACAGCAAGTGCGTTCAAGCAGAGAATACCGTGCTTCATAAGGTGTGAACTTCTTACTCAAGTAATATATGGCCTGCTCTTTTCTTCCTGTCTCATCATGTTGTCCCAGAAAACATCCGAAGGCTCCATCCAATACAGACATATAGAGTAGCAAAGGTCGTCCTGGTTCTGGCGGGAGCAGAACTGGTGGTGTGGACAGGTACTCCTTGATTTTATCAAAAGCTTTCTGACAATCCTCTGTCCAGCTTGTCTCAGCGTCTTTCCTTAGCATCTTGAACATGGGTTCACATATGACTGTGGACTGTGCTATGAATCGACTGATGTAGTTGAGCCGCCTAGGAAGCTCATTATGTCTTTTTTGCTCTTACGTGGCGGTAACTCCTGGATAGCTTTGACTTTAGATGGATCAAGTTCGATCCCTCTGTGACTGACAATGAATCCCAGTAACTTTCCTGCGGGAACCCCGAATGCACACTTTGCGGGGTTCAACTTCAAATTGTACCTCCTTAGCCTGTCGAAGAACTTCCTCAATCTACTATGTGATCTTCGGCCTTCTTGGATTTGATAATGACGCCGTCCACATATACCTCTATTCCCTTGTGTATCATATCATGGAAGATGGTTGTCATGGCCCTCATGTAAGTAGCCCCAGCATTCTTCAGACCGAATGGCATCATCTTGTAACAGTATACACCCCAAGGCGTAATAAAAGCTGTCTTCTCGGCATCTTCTTCATCCATCCAGATCTGGTGATAACCTGCGAAGCAATCTACAAAGGATTGGAGTTCATGCTTGGCGCAGTTATCGATCAGGATATGTATATTTGGCAGTGGGAAGTCATCTTTGGGACTTGCTCTGTTTAAATCCCGATAATCAATACATACTCGGACCTTCCCCTCTTTCTTCGGAACTGACACAATGTAAGCTAACCAGGTTGGGTACTCAACCACCCTGAGAACTTTGGCTTTGATCTGCTTGGTAACTTCCTCCTTGATTTTCAAACTCATGTCTAGTTTGAATTTTTTGAGTTTCTGCTTGACTGGCGGGCACATGGGATTGGTAAGCAACTTGTGAGCTACTATAGATGTGCTCAAACTGGTCATATCGTCATACGACCATGCAAAAATGTCCTCATATTCCTTTAGAAAATGGATGTATTCTTCCTTCTCTGTTGGCGACAAGTGAATGCTGATGCGGGTTTCTTTGACGGTCTCGGCATCTCCTAAATTTACTGCTCCTGTTTCATCCAGGTTGGACTTAGGCTTGTTCTCAAAATTATCAACTTCCCTGACAATTTCCTCGGGTATCTCATCTTCTTCCTCTGAGTCACTATCCTCATATTGCGTTGCCTCATTACATGTCACAGTCACTGGTTCATCAGGAAAAGTAATAATAACACTGTAGAAGGGAAAAGTATAAAAATAGTAATGAATAATGATAAAGGATAAATGCATTTGATTAAATTGAGAAAATTGTTCAAACAAAGCTTGGCTCGATGAATCGAGCATTTATTTTGAAACAAAGAAATCTTAAAACAAAATTTCCGGAAATTTTAAATGCCTAGAACGACTATAGACGTTGCCAAGCTACCCAGGGACTCAGCGGGCTCGGGATGGTGTGGCGGTCCAGTTTTTTAGAATAGCTCCCTTTGCCACAGTCTGAATGGTGAGGCCTTCTTCCTTCTCCTCCTCAATTATGGCACAACAATCCATGTCCTCATCTTCTAAGAACAAATCTTTCAACCCAGCTAGTGCTTCTTCTTCTGCAGTTCCCCATATTCTGTCTGCCTGATGGAAATCTTGTTCCAAACGTGGTACCGGTTGCTCAAGAGGGTAATACGGTCCACGCCACGGAGGTGACCACTCCCTGTACTCTTGCTATGTGTACTGGTATCTGAACCCAAAGGTGGTACCATGGCTTTTTAGCCGTATTGGTTTAGTGATACCTTGGAGGTTCTTTCCCAATCCTTTGCCGGGTTCATATCCAGACCATGTAATATACTTTCTATCTTGTTGCTCCACCACTTGTCCTTCTAAACAGTATTGACCCGTTCGATGTGATGGTAGGTTTCCCCTCCTAGCCTTCTTCTATGTCCAATGGCCGGGATGGTCTGACAAGTGTATATGGGGTTACTTCCATCTCCATGAATGATTACCTCCTGGCGGTTCCATTCAAACTTCACGGCTTGATGTAGCGTGGAAGGCACGGCTCCAGCAGCATGGATCAATGGCCGACCCAATAGAAGGTTATATGAGGCTGGTATGTCAAGTACTTGAAATTCAACGCCGAACCAAGTTGGCCCCATTTGCAAACAAAGGTTGATTTCCCCGATCGTGGCCCTTTGGGACCCATCGAAAGCCTTCACATTCATGCTTCCTACTCGTATCTCGTGGAGACCTTTGTCCAACCTCTTCAGAGTATCTAGTGGACAAATATTTAGGCTCGAACCTTTATCGACCAGGACCCTGGCAATGAACTTATCTTCAAACTGCACTGTGATATGCAATGCTCGATTGTGATTCAATCCCTCGGGTGGTAGCTCATCTTCGTAGAAGATAATCTTCTGACTCTCCAGCACTTGACCGACCATGTTGTCCATTTCTCCACCAGTAATGTTGTTGGGCACATAAGCCTCGCTCAGCACTTTCATTAAGGCGTTCCTGTGTGCCTCCGAATTCTGCAATAGTGACAGGATAGATATTTGAGCAGGGACTTTGTTCAGATGGTCAATGACAGAGTACTCCTTTGCCTGTACTTTCCTTCACAGGTCATCTGCCCCGGTCTCAATGATAGGCTGCCTAGCAGTGGCATCCTTACTTGAACCTCCCAAATGTTCAGGTGTATAGACCTTTCCAGTTCTAGTCATTCCTTATGCAGCGTCAGATTCCTCTACCTTGGTCTTACCTTTTCGCCGAGCCTCGGTGACATAATCCCAGGGTATTGCCTTTGAGTTGAACGATGGTGTGGTTGGCACCGTCACAGTAAAAGGTGTGACCACTTCTACTTCAAATGGAGCGGAGGTGACTGAGGGTGGAGCCACTTCTACCTCGAATGGAACTGATGCAGTCACCTTAACATCGATAGGTGCCTGAGTCTGAACCACAATAGGAGTAAGTGTGACTGCAACCTTAGAGTCATCGCCTTCTCGAATAAGCCCGATTGACCCCTCAGGGTCCCATTCTTCATTTGTCTCTATCACATGTACACCATCACCTCTATGATCAGGGAGGGGATTGTTGCGGACATTAGGTGCGACTTCCTTTGCTTGTATGACCTTGTTGTCAATGAGTGTCTAGATCTTATCCTTCAATGTTCGGCACTCAGCAGTGGTGTGCCCTTTCATACCGGAGTGGTATGCGCAGGTTTTGTTCGGATTGACCAACTGGGATGGAATTTCTAGTGCTACAGCAGGAACAGGAGTGACATAATCGGCGGCTTTCAACCTTTCATATAATTGGGTGGCTTGCGGTCGAAGTTTGGTCGTGGTCTTGGATAGTTTTGATGAGCTGGTGGTGATTGGAAGTGGGATGGTTGGGAGTTATAGGTGTGATGGACAGAGGTTGGTTGGAAGTATCTGGGAGATGAAGGTTGGTATGTGGGCAGTGATGCCTGGTATGTGGGTGGAAGTGTTTGATATGTGGGTGGAGGCGTTTGAAATGTGGGTAAAGGCGTCTGAAATATGGGTGGAGGTGTTTGTAGACAAGTGGAGATTTTGGACCTTGGGCTATCATTACTGCCCCAACATCTCTCTTCTTCGATATGCCACCTGACTGTAGTGCTTTATTCGTGGCTTGCAAAGCCTCGAAGTTTGTTACGCTCTTGATTCCTTCCTTGATTCTTTCCCCGAGCTTGATGATATCATTGAATTTGTTTCGATGACCATCAACCTCTCATAATATTGTGGATCTTGTGCCCTGACGAAGAATTTATTCATCTGTTCTTCGTCAAGAGAGGGCCTGACCTTGGCTGCTTCCGACCTCCAACGAGTAGCGTACTCACGGAATGTCTCAGTAGGTTTCTTCTTAAGATTCTGAATGTAGAAGATATCCAGTGCATTCTTTGTGTTAAACCTGAACCGGTCCATGAATTCTGATGCCATGCTTACCCAGTTAGCCCATTTCTTGGGATTCTGGCCGATATACCAGGACAAAGCGTCCCTAGTAAGGCTCCTCATAAAGAGCTTCATCCGGATCTTTTCATCTTTCTCGACCCCGACAAGCTTGTCACAGTAGGTCCTTAGATGAACCCTGGGATAACCTGTACCATCAAACTTCTCGAACTTGGGAGGTTTGTACCCCTCAGGCAGTTCCACATCTGGCTATATGCACATGTCTTCATAGTTTAAACCTTCTATTCCTCTGTGTCCTTTAACACCTTGAACTCGGCTTGTTAACTTCTTGAGTTCTTCGGCCATGTTTTTAATGAGCAGGTCCTTCTCGGAGGGCTCCGGTGCACAGGAGATTGGTTGGGTAGAATGAGGTATAGTTTCCACGTATATGGGGTTGCTCTGATGGGTTCCAGGAGCTTGGGTATAGTGATGGTCATTGGTGGAGTTTTGTGGATCGGGAATGAGTGTTGGGGTATTTTGGGGAGTATGGTAAGTGGTGGTCGGTGGGTACTAAATTGGTTGACGATGTTGTTGCGGTGGAGTTTGTATTGGTAATAGGTTGGGATTTTGGGGTGTAGTTGCATATTGATTCAGTGCGGTAGGATTTTGTGGCTGTTGGTTTTGTGTGTTCTGAGGAGGTGCTGGGTTCTTTGCGTTTTGTTGGTGGACATCAAGGACATTGAGGGTGAGAGACAGGTTTGCCAAGTTGTGGACCTACTCAAGTTCTCCTTGCAGTTCTAGTATCTTTTGTTCTAGTCTCAAGACCAAGTCGTTCAGGGCCGGAGTACTACGGCCATCGGAAGTCTCTGCGTTCTCAACATTTTCCTTTCGGATTCCGCTCAAGTCGTCCATCTTTGCTTTTCCTCTACTTTTTGTGTTGCTTGGAGGAGGAGGAGGTTGAGGGCCTCTATATCTGGTGTGATATGCTGATGAGGCCAGTATGAGCGAACCAACCTAAGGAGATGGGAATAATAAATAAAAATAAGCAAAAACAAAAAAGGTAACAAGTTAGTAGGGATTCTGAAATGTTTGCAGTATTTAAACACATATTCAAAATGCAAACTCATATCCTAATTTGGGAGCCTCGTTGTGCCCAAGGTAGGCCTAGCGACAAATAAATTTGGAGAACTTCAAATGCCAATAAATGCTTCATTTCATAATATAAAAATAGACGAATCCCCAAAATAATAATAAACTAAGTCACTACTAGCACTTGGCCTTATTACATTTTAGGAAAAGCAAGTAAATCTAGCCTATTTGGTCCCAGAAGGACCTTCCCCAGATTCGATCCTCCGGACTCCGTCATATAGATCCCCAGCTCGTGCAGTCCCAGCAGCAAGTAGGCTCTGGCCAAATGTCCTCCTTCAGCTCCTTCAACGTTCTGGCAGTTTTCAATCCTCTTTATGATTTTTCCCTCCAGCTCCACTATTCCTCGCTCCAGGTATTCCAATTTCCTATTGGAAGCGATTGCCATCTCTTTCCATTCCTCAATCAACCTCACATTCCTCTCATGTATTTTCCGGTGCTCATTTTCAGAGTCATGGACCCTTTTGTGCAGCCTATTGTACTTGACTTGGGTTTCAGCTTCCTCATCTATGATTTTGTTCCCTCGACTAGTCCCTGGTGTCACCATCCCTTTCAGATTGTCCTCTAACCATGCCGGGTATAGAGGCTCACACCCTGCAAGATATCTGTCCGGCTCAATGGTATTCTTCTCCACAATGATTTTGCAGTGCCACATATGCTGAGCTTGGCACTTGTAAGGGATATCGTCGTCTTGAAAGTCTGCCCTGAAGTGACTCATCTTGACAACCCTTGGTACAACCTATTTTCTGCCTGCTTGCCTCATAACTCTCATAGGGACATATGGGTATATCCCTCTTAACCCGATCAACACCAAGTGCGGGGCATCCCTGGATCTGATAATAAACTCGTCCGTGGGGAACCATTCAAACATCCACTGCACTTGTTCCTCAGTCAGATTGTCGAATAACTCTACCCATTCTTTGGCTCTTTCTGGCTGAGCAAATCTGTCTGGAATGTAAGTCATCTGCTTAGGGTGATGGAAGGCAATAGGGTCGTTCCAAGCCCTTTGCGAAAATTCTTGACGATAGCGACCCTTTTGGAAATGCTCCAGCAACCACAACTGCAGCAACAAATTGCAACCTTCGAAATGTTTGATCCCTCTTTGACAGCGCTCCAGAGCCCTGTAGATGTCGGCTATGATCATGGGGACTATGGTATATGTCTGCCCATTAATCCCTTCCATCAGAGGCTTAGCGACCATGGCCAACCTAGTGTGGATTCTTCCCTTTTTCATTGGGGATACTATTAGGCCTAGAAAGCATACGATGAATACAAACACTCTGCGGTGGATGTGACCCAGTGAAGTGAGGGAGATCTCATCATGGTAAGTGCGGAAAGACTAACTATGGCCATACCTCTTGTACAGGTATTCGAAAGGTATGTAGGAATCCTTCAAGCACACTAGGTCGACATTCTTCTTCAACCCCATCATCTTCAAAAAACCCCTGCCTGTACGGTTTTCTGGTACCAATAGCCCGGGACTGTCCTAAGTCAGTCCTGCAAGTCCTCCTATTTCTTCTAGAAGTGGTGTCATTTCTATGTCACCGAAATGAAACACGGCTCATTCACTATCCCAGAACAAGGTGGCAGCTTCGATCAATTTGTTGTTTGGCTCAATATCTAGCAGGGAAGGCAGGTTGCCCAGGTACTTTTTCACATGTTTCTTGTCACTGGAGGAAAGGTCCTCCCACCAATCTAGCAACAATGGTGGGATATTGCTAACCATACCGAATCTGGGGACCTCATGCCTCATTTTCTGCAAAACAAAAGGGTTAGACCTTACCCCCCACCGACTCGACTATTTATACATTTATGATCAACATATCGGCATTTAGTTCTCCAAATTAATGCACAAAATGTGGTTGCATCCGTTGGGATTATGGAACAGCCGATGGGCTTTGGATAAGGCTTATCTTATAGGATCATTATGTGGACAACATAACCGATCCAAGTAGGTTTGACCACGATGCATGCACAATTTCAAACAGAGTAAGGTTTCTATGGGGTTTTAGACTGGTACCCTCGAGCGGACAACTCGAGGGGGAAGGCACGGAACCGTCAACTGCACCACTGATCGACTGGTTTTACCGCAAATAAGCCTTTCTGAATTTATGGGTAGTAAATAGGAAGAGCGCAACCACTCATTAAAGCGTTGCTATAGGATTTGATACGCACGAGTGAAATATGATGCGGAGCATGATTCATGCAGTAATTAAAGACATGTAGTCAAGTATTTTCATGTAAGAAAAATAAATACAGTATTCAAATAATTGAAAAACAGTTACAGGAAAAAGAAACAAAGAGACAAGTCAGTTTCAGGGCAATGAAGAAATCATAAATGCTTTAAAAAAAAATAGACGGTTAAATTCAAATAAGGGAGAAGGGTACGGGATAAGCATGCTTGGACTAATTTGTGAAAGACAAGTTTGTTATGGTAAGAGCCTAAGGTATCTCCAGCAGAGTTTCCATGCTGTCGCGCCCCCTTTTTTCCCGCTTTTGACGGCAAAAGTCCGGGTTTCGACATTCATGGGGGTGATAACTCATTTCCTTTTGGGAATTGAGTATTTTGGAGAGTCGCCACCTAACGGATTATGGTGTGTTAGGGCACCTAGAGTGATTAACTCTTGGGTTTGTATTACCAGAGATTAGGGTAAGGGCTCGAAGTAACCTCGAGGGGTAGGTGTTAGGCACCCCTCTTGGTCCACAACTATGGGTCCCGACCAAACTTATATTCACAAATTAGTCCATTACAAGTAAACAATTAAATCAAATAGGTTGCAAGTAAAGCACGTTAGATAACTCAAGTAATAAGATTTAGACAAATTGTAAAACAAAGGTTTTAAATAATAAAAAAAAGGAATTTTGGTAATTGAGGGGTCCTAGGTTGGTTATCCTATAGGATCACCCCACACAATGTCCGGTAAACACTCCTCAATGAGGGGCTACACGTGACATTAGCGCGTAGTCATCGTATCCCATATCTACCCTTTCCATCCCCTTAATGGTTATGCAAAGCGAGTGTTTGGTCAACGATTTCTATTGCGTGCTGCTACCCGTCCCTTCTTAATGGTCCTGGAGGTGTCGCGCCCCCTTTTTCTCGCAAAATCGGGTTTATGACATTTGGAGGGACAACTCATTCCTTTTGGGAACTGGGTTTGAAGAGTCGCCACCTAATGATTAGGGTGCATTAGGACACCAAAAGAATTCGATTTGAATAACCAGAGATAGGGTAAGGACTTGAAATTATTCTAAAGGGAAGGTGTTAGGTACCCCTCAGAATCCACTAGTGTGGTTCCCGGCCAGACAATTATTGTGAATTTGGGTAAAATTAACATATAAACAAATAAGGCTCAAATAGAGGGGATTTC
>NW_017674511.1:0-77610 GCF_001879085.1 Nicotiana attenuata
ATTAATAAGGCTATAATATGCATCAATTAGTACATTCGCTAATGACATTAGTTTCTTAGAAGAGTAAGACTTCAGATTTCTCTGAACATCCCTGAAACTTACCTCATCATTTTCATCCTCCTCATCATCGTCAGACTGAGCCATCAGCGCAAACAGTGAGTCATATTTCGTTGCTCCAGTTTCTACTGCCATCATGTAGCTGTTTTCTGCATCTGGTTCCCCTTCTGATTCACTGGAGGAGTCTCTCCAAGCAGCAAAAGCTTGCTTCACAACGTTGTCAGCTGCTCTTTTTTGACTGAATCTTTTGTCAGGAACCGGGTTCCTTTTTGCTGCTTTGTCAGGGTTTTTCTTGTATTGCTCCTGTTTCAGAAGTGCGCGGTCTTTGATGAAATGCCCTGGCTTTCTGCACTTGTGACAGAGATCATTGTTCCTTGCCTTACTTGAACTGCCCCTCTTTGGTATACTACCATTTCTTTGAACCATCTTTTGAAACCTTTTAGTAAGATAGGCCATATCACTATCTTCTTCACTTGAGTCACTGTTTTCAGCCTTGAGCACCAGGTTCTTTTCCTTCTTTGGCTCTCTCCTTTAACTGTCCTTCTTTCTTTTCATCTCGTATGTCTTCACATTTCTAATCAGCTCATCCGTTGTTAGAGTTGTAAATCTTTAGCTTCAGTGATGGCATTTACTTTACTCTCCCAAGAGCCAGGTAGAACATTTAGAATCTTCCTTACAAGCTTGTTTCTGGGAATAAAATCTCCAAGTGAATGAAGCTCATTTATGATGGATGTGAATCTAGTGTGCATATCTTGTATAGACTCATCATCCTTCATCTTGAAGAGCTCATACTCAGTGGTGAGCATGTCAATCTTGGACTGTTTGACCTGAGTAGTTCCTTCATGTGCGATTTGCAATGCTTCCCATATTTTGGCAGAATCACAGGCTGAGATTCTATTGTACTCATCAAGTCCTATACCACATAACAAGATTTTCTTGGCATGATAGTTCTTTTCTACGGCTTTTCTGTCAATATCACTGTACTCTTTTCTATCTTTCGGCACCATTGGTCCAGTTTCTCCAAGCTTCTTCATAGGAACGTGTGGACCATCACAAATGATGTCCCACGGTTCTAAGTCTTCAACCACTATAAAATCATGCATACGAGTCTTCCACCAACCGTAGTACTGACTATTGAATCTAGGAGGTCTGTAGGTAGATTGTCCTTCCTCAAAGTTAGGTGGAGCAGCCATTGAGATCCTTTCTAGGTGTTAGCCTTTTAGAAAGAACATGCTCTGATACCAATTGTTAGTTTATATGGATCCACCAAACTATAGAGTACATGGTCCTCTATGAGTTTCCTTTGAGAATACTAAGAAAAAAGTAAGTAAATGAGACACGGGAAATTTTAGCTATTCAGGGCCTCGAGCTTGACGGTTTGGGGCCTCAAGGTCGGTTCCTGAGCACGGGTTCGGGCTATTAGGGGTAGTCGGGGAAGGGCTAACAGTTACGATATAATTAGGGGAGGCTCTTTATGGCCAATGATGAGCAATAAATGCAGAACAAGTGTAAAGGTAGTAAATAAGAGCAACAATATTGAGAGAAGTATGTTAGAGAGAAAAGAGAGAGAGAGAGAAAGTTCTTATATATTTCGTGTAGAATAGTTGGAGCAACATCAGTCCTTTACAAAATGGTAGGAATTCCCTTTATAGAGAAGGGGAAACCTAATATGGTATGACATACATTAATTGTAAAGATATGGAGATGGGACAGCTAGATGTGACACCCCGATTAGGGTTCAGCGTAGGCCGGCTAGGTTTTGTCAGACTTAGCCATGTATCTTGGGAACTCCCCATTTTTACTCTAGTCTCGGCCGATATTTCCTTCAGGCCAGGTGTCGACGAGCCCCGAGGAAGGAGACTCGAGCGCATCTTTGCAGCCTCAAGGCTTCGAGGTGATCTTCCAAAACGCCTTAATGACGGGAAATCGGACCCTTTGATTTTGCCGTATACAATTCCAGTAGTCATGTTCTTTCTATTTTAATATGTTAGTTTATATGGATCCACCAAACTATAGAGAATACTAAGGAAACAGTAAGTAAATGAGACACGAGAATTTTTACGTGGAAAAATCCCATCTCAACGGGACAAAAATCACAACCTACACTTGTAGGCTTTCAACTTCACTAACTTGTAATCACACTATTACAAGCTACTTTGTAATGACTCTATTACAAAGACTTGAACTCAACTAACTTGTGATACACTTACCCCAAGCCACTTTGTCACTCACTAGTTACAAAGACTTTAACTCAACTAACTTGTGATACACTTACCACAAGTCACTTTGTCACTCACTAGTTACAAAGACTTTAACTTATGACTAACTCTAGTCACAACACAAACTCAGAAGGTTTATAATTTTGAGTTTCCTAAAACAAGGCTTCCAAGAAAGCAAGATAGGAGTTACAATGAAGAACAAACAACACGATTACAACTCAACTACGGACACACATAGACTCATTGTGGAACTGATCCTTAGTGGAGTTGTCTTCTTGTTCTTAACACACCAGTGACTTCAATGCTAGATCAGATCTTTAATGCTTGAGAGAATATCACTGAATGCTCAAGTGAATGTCTTGTGCCTTGCACCATGTAGTTATACTACCAATGACTCATTCACTGGGATAATACTGGATATGTTATTGTTGTTGTAATTCCATAAACTAAGAGAATAAGGAAAAATAAAGCATTTTAAATTGGTCTTCTTGCTTACAGCGGCTTACAGTAAGTTCTCTCTGTTACTTTGATACCAATGAATGGCCGCTTTAGTTGTGTTATCCTTCAAGCATCAAGAATCTAAAGTTTAAAACTTTTAACTAACCCACAAAGGACTAAGCTTCTGTAGTCACATAATAATAAGAAAGAAGAAGAAGAAAAAGAAAAGTTGTTGCTAGGCAGAGAGCGAACCATCATCTTGTTGAACGAATCTTACAGCAAAAAGGATTTTCCTTTGTTACTACATCTTATTTTTCCCGTGCGCAAGGAAAAAGTGAAAAATGTATTTCAAACTCATAAAAGGTACAGATCATCACCCTGCAAACTCTTTAAGGAACGGAAGGAGAATCCTTTAAAGTCATGAGGCTTGAAAGAAAAAACAGCTTCTATAGTTTGTTTGATCCTGCCATTTCAAAGTCTAGAACAAAAGGTTCAGAATTTTCATGCAAGGACTAAACTGTTGTGGCAACATATATAGATCTCTTTTAAAAGTATGACCTACAGTGAATAACTTGAATTATAACTTAATTTTCATAAAAGCACAAATGCATAATAATTCATACTTAACATTGCTAAATATATGACAGCAACTCCCAAATGCCCACTACTGCAATATTCCTCCATTGGAACCAAAGGTTTCAACCCTTGCTTAGACATTATGAGCCTGGTAGAGAGAGAGAGAGATACACACAAGAGAATAAGATATCAAAGTTCTTGACTTATGGCTGTTGGATTCTTGATTAAGGAAATTATATCAAGAATATCTAGAATTAAGTTATTCAAACAACCAAGTAAATCATTATCAGTAATCGTTTTTGATAGTAAGAGAAGTCTTCACTACAGCTACAGCCATTTGTGGTAATCACCACCAATAGCATTATCATTCTTCTCAGTCTTAGCCATAAAAGATCGGCTAAGAAAAGTTCTTTTACTTATGTTTTATTAAAAAGGATGAAGCTAAAGATTTCAATCCAAGAACTGCTACTTTGTAGTTTACTATTAATCCGAGAAGTTCATATCTTCCGGTGAATTTTTCAAATGAAAAGCACCAAATATCCATCTCTCTTGTCTTTAGGAATTCATATTTCAACTTTCGAGCACATCTTCAAATCCTAGAAAGTATCAAACATATGGAAAAATAAAATTAAGTGTCTGCAAGAAAATACCAAAATTGCAAGACAATGGGCAATTTTTCAACTTACAGTTCCCCTTTATTTTCTTCTCTAAGAAAAGACCAAAGCTGGTAACAACTGAAACTTGCCTGAAAAGGAATATGCCCTTGTTTCTTATGTCACTATTTAGCTTTCTGCAATTAACAAAGCGCTAAAAAAAATTAAAATCTGCAATCAAATCAGTTAATGGTAAAAGTATGTGTTTGGATAAAAGACATGTTGTTTATTAGCTTTGTTTCCACATTAAAGAATGGGATTAGTAATCTACAATGTCATACATGATAGCACACAAATGTATGACATAACTTATAATACAACAGAGTTCTGCTCTAATTTTTTTTCCTACGAGTCCCCCCCCCCCCCCCCTCCCCTTTATTTTACCTAACTTGTGAGCATCATAGGGAGAAACCATATTTTGCTCATTGCAGAACATTATCCATAATCAATCAACTGGAATTGAAATTTAGAATTCAGTAAGTTCAGTAAAAAAGTTAAGTAGATATAGAACAATAACTGAGTAAAAGTGTTTAACCAGAAAATAGAAATTTCGGTCAAAACTTATTTTTAGAAGAACTCGGGTTACTGATAATCAAATAAAGAAATAATTGTGTAACAAGAAAGGAAAATTAGATTGAGAAGTAGCTGAGTAAGCAATATAAAGTAATGTAAATAGGTATATTCCAATAATAATCAGTGTGTCCATACAAATGTTATTTCTCTCCCTTTTATAGCTATTTCTAAGTACAACGTTTCTTCCCTCTCATAATAGAGTCATTATGAGCATTTAATGACATTAATAAAACGTTATAATTGGCAATCGTAACCGTTTCGTGAAGATTCTATAACGTTTCCTATCATTTATGCTCATTAATTGAAGATTTAACGAATCTGTACTTTTTGCTGTCTTGGTTCATTCCACCGGTGTCTCTTCAAATTATCAAGAGACTCGAGTGACCGTTCCTTCTTGTCATCTAGATACTTCGCTCTTACCTATTAAGACTCGCGTCTCTTTAAGTACTCATTGCCACCTATCATTCTTTTAATAATCCACGTGTCTTGACATGTCAGCCACATAATTAATTCCAAGTGTAATATTGATTTTCCCCAATACATATAGTCACCCCACTTGCTATTTCAGCAATTGAATATTTGGGAAGTGGATCTCATTAAAGCGGGAATTTTTGCTGCCGTTTCCCATATATCATTATACCTTTTTCTGAACTGACGCATCGTATGTCACTTCCATTTAATGCGTGTGACACGTGGTGTCCTACGATTGATTCTGCAATTCCTCAGCGCCTTTTAGGGCTTTTTTACGGCTGCATCATTCACGAAGTGATAATTTTCATAATGACGTTTCCATCATTACCTTTTTATTTGACGGTTGCTTCTGAGTGTAAATATATCCTTTGTCTTTTCTTTCACGAAAAAGTTTTTCCTATTTTGCCATTCAATCCTTTCTTCATCTTCGTACAGCTATGTCTTCTTCAAACCCTGATCCTCAAAAGGTTCTTATTGTAGATGAACTTCCCCTTGCTCCTACCAGAAGCAGGAGAGGTGGTAGACTGCGTAGTTTAGGGTCAGTTTCCATTCAAGGTTCTTCTTCTCAACCTAGTCCTTGTCGCACCCCCTTTTTCCTCGCGGAGTACAGGTTTCGACATTCATTGGGATCAACTCATTTTCTTTTGGGAATTGGGTGTTGAATTTGAAGAGTCGCCACCTAACGGATTAAGGTGCTTTAGGGCACCTAGAGCAGATAACTCATAAAACCGGTTTGCATTACCAGAGACTTGGGTAAGGGCTCGAAATAACCTTGAGGGGAAGGTGTTAGGCACCCCTCGTGGTCCACAACGGTGGGTCCCAGCCGAACTCAAATTATATGAATTAGTCATGTAACAGATAGGCAGTCTAAGCACACATATAAGATAAAGAAATTTGACAGATAACCAGTCTAAGCACACATATATAAATAAGATGAGGGGAGTCCTAGGTTTGTTGGCCTATAAGATGACATCTGTACAATACCCGGTAAGCCTTCCTCAAATAGAGGGGTTACACGTGGCATTAGCGCACATGTCATCATATCCTTTACTACCCAATTATCCCCTTGGTCATAGCCTAAAGCGTTCTAACAACCATAAGATGTATCCTATGCGTGCATTACCCGTCCCTTTACTTATATAGTCCCATAGGTATTTAGGACTTCTAGTTAAGGTGAGTCTAGACTCTCCTACAGCAATTAAAAGGAGAAAATTCTAGGCGACAAACAAAACACGTAGGACTGGACCAAAGATAGAACAGTTAAAAGGCTCACATTTTACCTCCACAAATAGAGCAAACAAGTGCACGTCTCAAACGATAAATTTTAAAGGTTTCAGAGAGGTCCTAGAACAGGATATTTAGGTAAGCCTGACAAGCAGAGAATTGAGATAAGGAAAAGCATTAAAGACCTAATCAATTGGCCTACTAATTTTAGAATCTGTTGAATCTGGACAGTTCACGAATAAGCACAGCATAGTTTCCAGTTTTTATAAGATTTTAATTACCTACAGGCTTGCCTAAGCGGAGATACCCTATCAATATGCTGTCTAAAATGTAATCAGGATCAATTTAGAACAAACAGTTTTGAACTCATTAAGTCCAATAGGCATGGTGATCTATGTGCTGAACATTACAGAGCTGGTTTACATACATTTAATCCAAGAACATGATATCTAGGTGTTGGGATTGCTTTTAAACAGGATAGTTACTGATTTATGCGATGGTTTTAAAGCGAATGCAACAACAGTCCTAAAGCAGGATCTCTAATGCACATAACGAATGAACGTTTTGGTTAAGCAGGATTATAGCAGTACTTTAATGACAGAATTTCTAGGTGATCATGATTATGCAGAAGCAGAATCTCGTAACGAATGAGGTCATGAGCCTATAACATGTATTCAATTATGCCAAACAATCCTAAAAGCATGGTTTCTAAAGCGAGTAAACATAATAAACCTAAGGCATGATTTTTAATGCAAGTAAGCACAGTAAACCTAAAGGCATGGTTTACCTGATTTCCCTCACAAAAATCATATAAGAATCCCCTTCCCTTTTAATAATTTTCCCAATATCTGTTTACAAGGATTATTATTACTGACCATAAATGAATTATATAATGAATAAAAGCTATACTATAGGGAGCCTAAAACAGGCCCAAAGCGATCCTGGAAGTACTAGGCCTTCAAACAGTCACAGATGATATCGTCTCATGATGTCCAATAAGGGTATCCTGGTGCGTCAAAGTTTCCAAGGGCCTCAGGGACCCCGGGCAATGCTCACACCAAGATCCTTTTAAATAGAGGAGTAGTTATGTGCAGTGTGGAAGGGTCAGCCCCAATGTGCCAGAGTTCGGAGGGATCTCATGGATTCCTAGGCAGTACTGGACGGGCAGAACTTAAGTAATCTAAGAGTAGAAGTGAGAGTGCTTGACATAGTAGTGACCGTTTAAGGAAAATAATTTAGGAGTAAAACAGTTGAGGGGTCCAAGAGTGAAAACAGTTTAAAGGTAGAAATAGCTAAGGAGTAAACCAGTTCAGGAGTGAAAACAATAGTTGGAAATATTCTAAAAACAGCAACATAGTCACAAAGCAAGAAGTCACATTGCCTAGATTTAGCAGAAGGAGTTTAGCCCCGAACTCAATCAACAACAGACAAGATCAATTAATTCAGCAAAGGTTTCTTATGGTCTTGGTCCATTAACTGATACTAGGTGAACATACAGTCTTGTTTCAATCATACGGTAGCATGTTGGGATCAGAAAGTCACACATAAAAGCAAACAAGTTGAGGGCATAGAGACCATGACTTAATCAGGGGTTTATTAAGGATGAACATTTGTAACAGGACAATAGTCATAGATCTAATGACATAGGGGAAGACACATAGATATATTATAAAAAACATAGGTCTAGCAAATAGAATAGGCATGTTGATGATAAAGAACCTAATGATTCATGAAATAATCATGCTAAAAACAAACACATAGGTCTAGTTCAAAACATGCATGTTGATAACAAAGAAGATACTGATTCAATGACATGAATGTAGACATGTTGAGGACACAAGTCTTAGTTAATAGAAACAGACATGTGGACATTTTAAAGACAGGAAAACCACCTAGGTCATTGTTAAAATAGGCATGCTGAAAACAAAGAACATACTAATTCAATGACATGAAAGTAGGCATGTTGAGAACAAGAATCGTACTGATTTAGTAACATGCAAGTGATCATGTTAAGCAGTAAGTACATAAACTAAATCATACAGATGTCTGAATAATAGTAAAGTTAGGAATACCAGTTAGGAATTTGCAGTAGGAGAGTGAAGTAAATAGGATCCAAGATCTAGCCTTGGCTTTCAGCCGGCTAGACAGTGCAATAGACAAATAGTTATAGAGAGCAAGAGCTTTTAGATGTGTTTTTCTTTAGGTCCCTCTGTGTGTGAACTATTGCCCGTGTCCAAGGTAGAATGAGTGTGCATATATATATATATAGGAGTCGAATAGTGTAGGTAAATAAGGCAAGGCAGATTGACATTGCAAATATAAGGTAAGGAAGTAATCAAATAATCAATCAAGCTTGACTGGGGATAGGAAATAAGGGAATTATACCATAAATAACTCTAATTGAATTTCAAATATGGCAAGAAGTGGATTTAACGGTCAATTAGGGTTAGAACCCTTAAATCAAATAATCAGTTTCACAAATAAGGCAACATGGGTAATCAGAGACCAATCAAAGGGTCAATCAACCCATAGATAGACAAGAGACGTCAATTAAGAAACTCAGGATTAAGGAAAACAATCAGAGATCAATAAATTAGTTTAGTAAACAAATGAAACCCTAGATAATTAGGCTAATCATTCAATTATTCTAACAGTAACGAACAAGAGGTTGAAATCAAACACTGACTAGTCAAACAATTGGACCAGAAACATAACCATGCGAGAAAGATCAAACAAAACATAAAAACTTTAGAAAACCTTTTGCAAAAAAGCGGAAGTGGAACCCCAGATAATTAGAAAGATACTTAGGGTTGATTAGTAGCAGGAAGATTGGGAGAACATTAAAGAAATAGCCATGGAAATAGAAAACACTTCAAACATACAAAGATTCGAACAACAGAAATCAGAGAAATCAAAAACCTAAAGTAGCGCATTGCTAAAAAATCAATTAATAGTGAAGAAACAAGAAACTCTTTAAAGAAAAATCGACGACGAACTCAGAAACTTTCCAGATCTACAAAGATCTGGATGGATTCGTGTATGAAATGAGGGTTTTGAAGAAAGAATGAAAAGGTAAAGAGAATCCAGTCTTAAAGAAGAGATTTGAACCGTAAAAGCACCGAAATAGTAACACTCACAACCATAAACGGACTCTCAGAGAGTCATGAACCAGATCTGGTTAGATCTCTTCGAGATCTTTCCGGGAAATCATAAGAACGAGCAACCAGGAGACGTAGAAGATCGGTAGGAGCCTCAAACGGCCATGGAAATCCATGGGTCGAGTGAGAATCGGGGGGAATAGGATTAGTTTTGGATGGCGGCGGCTAGGGTTAGGTTTAGGTCTCAGAGAGACGGAGAGGATTAGGGATTCTAGGGTGGCTGTTTGTGAATAATGGCTATGGTTTAGAGGGGTCGTTTGGTTAAAAATGGTAAGAAGTGATGGTGGTCGTTGATCTCTATGATCAACGGCCAGGATTTAGAGAGTTTGGGAGCCGGGTAGGATTTAATTGTGCTATGGGTAATTGGTTTGGGCCTGATCTTAGTGAGTTAGGGAATTGGGCTGTTTAATTTAGGCTAGGTCCGAAAAATAAAAAAAAAAGGGGTCATTTGTTAAATACCCATTTAATTGCTAAAACAATTTTTAAAAATAGTTAATAAATTATAATAATGACTTTCATTCCTAGAAATGTTTTAAAATAATTAGTTAATATTTTAAAAATATAATAGGCTATTTTCTGGTAAAATAATATAATAATGCATGCTTGGGCTATAATTGCAAAGTAATTGTAGTTATACCCCAAAAATACAAATGTGGCTATTTATGAAATAATTAAAACTTAGTACAAATGCAAATGATAAAATTAAGCCACAAAATTATTATAAAACTATTTGTGATGCAATTAGTGATTGTTTACATAAATAAGAATACTGGGATAAATTAATTAAAATCTTTTAAAAATGCAAAAATTGTAAAAAATACTAATTGATGCCAATGCATAGTTTTGAAAATATTATAGGGAAAAATTGGGTATCAACAGCTGCCCCTCTTTACCCGGAAAAGATGAAAGAGTTTTCGGGTAAAGAAATGATGGTCAATTTTTGACCGAATGGGGATGTTTTAAAAAATAGAGGCTGAACCCTGGTCTTTGAGCTGCCTACATATCCCTGGTTTTACAAGAATTATGCCATGTATTGTTCTGGACCCATCGGTGAGTGAAGCCGATGGAGTTGTTAAATGAGTGGTAGCTAGTTTCATCAAAAGGTTCTTTTGTGAAGGGTGAGGTCGGATAGAGTTATGGTCGTGAGTCTGAAATGTAACGGATGTATTATAGGGCAGATAGCTGGATATCACGGAGTAAGGTGGGTAACTGATGGGAATATGTTATAATGGCAAAGTGAAAATGGCAGGAGCGAAAACCGGAGCGAAGGCTGCTCCTGTTCGAAGAATGGTTACCTCCTGGATTACCTGCAAAACATAAAACACAATGCATGCGAGTATATAGATAATGCAAATTCCCTTTAGACCATGAAAGATTGTCTTTGGACAGTGCGGATGACGTCCTTAGACTATGATGTCCTGGGCCATGAATTGTGAGATAGGAGATTCGCAGGCCATGAAATGACGTTCTCGGGCCATGAAATGGTGCCTCCAAACCATGACGCCTTTGAATAATGATATGCAAATTTGAGAGATCCTCAGGCCATGGCATGGTGTCTTCAGGCTATGAGGATGCTGCCTTTAGACAATGATGCCTTTTGACAAGTTGGCGATATTTCAGCCTATGAGATGCAATAATATGATGCTAAAAACAACAAGACAAGGCTTAGTCTTGTGAGGTTGAGGGCAGACCTTAGCCCGAAAGTGGAGCAAATAGATAGTGCAGGAGAGGCAGTGCTTAGTCTCGGTAAATAAAAACGATGATTGGCCTTATGCAAATAGGAGGCAGAGCTTATCCTCATGCAAGATTCAGGACAAGGCTTAGTCCCATGCAAATGGAAGGCAGAGCTTAGCCTTATACAAAATGGAGGCAGGGCTTAGCCTCATGCAGATATGGAGGCAGGGCTTAGCCTCATGGAGATGGAGACAGAGCTTAGTCTCATGCAAGATTCGGAATAGGGCTTAGTCCCATGCAAGTGGAAGGTAGAGCTTAGCCTTATGCAGGATGGGGGCAGGGCTTAGTCTCATGCAAATGGAGGTAGGGCTTAGTCTCATGTAGATGGAGGCAAGCTTAGTCTCATGCAGGATTCGGGATAGGGCTTAGTCACATGCAAATGGAAGGCAGAGCTTAGCCTTATGTAGACATGGAGGCAAGGCTTAGCCTCATGCAGATGGACACAGAGCTTAGTCTCATGCATATGGAGGCAAGCTTAGCCTCATGCAGTTCGGGATAGGGCTTAGTCACATGCAAATGGAGGCAGAGCTTAGCCTTATGTAGATATGGAGGCAAGGCTTAGCCTCATGCAGGATTCGGGACAGGGCTTAGTCCCATGCAAAAAATAAAATAGCAGGTGATAGCAGAGTTTTCTTAGCTGAAAATAAATTTCAGTATCACAGTTGTTATGAAGATTGTGACTTGGAAGCATGTGTATTCTTCGCTCCTGCATCCAAAGAAACATCGTGAGTGCTGTAAAAAGGGGAGGTGGGTTCATGCCTCCGTCGGCTTTCTTGGTCCTGTTCAAATCATTGGGGGGTAGCATTGGCTAAACAAAGTCATTTAACAAGCAAGCATGCATAGTTTCGAAGACGCAAATAAAATATATTATTTTAGAAATTGGTTAGATGAACCAGTGACTGTGACATGATCCGAGACCTTGCAACCTCTCGTGCTTATAGAATTTTGGGGGTCCTCCTCAAAATTCTGCCCCGGTTAGGTGGACACATCTGACTGCTGCACATGCTGCGATCAGCTAAAATTACTTCGGAATTTTGAGGGTCCTCCTCAAAATTCTGCCCCAGTTTCTAATTGATTTCTTACTTTCTGGCATATGATGGCGTTGGCTGGACTTGCTCCGGAATTTTGAGGGTCCTCCTCATAATTCTGCCCCAGTTTGGGGTTCTAGGGGGAAATGAATGTTTTATTATGATATGACCGAACCCACAGGGCTGCCTACGTTCCCCTCGTAAATGGGAATCAGGTCAAGCGTAGTTCAATTTACATCATTTTGTGAAAACATAAATAGTTACACATAGTATCGTTTGACTGCATCTGAGTTGATTGGTTTTGGCCAGACCTCTCCGTCCATTTCTGCAAGTATGAGGGCTCCTCCTGTCAATACTCTATGAACCTTGTAAGGGCCTTGTCAGTTAGGAGAGAATTTCCCTTTGGCTTCATCCAGATGCGGGAAGATCTTCTTCAACACCAGCTACCCTGGTGTGAACTGCCTCTGCTTGACTCTCTTGTTGAAGGCTCTGGACATTCTGTTCTGACAGAGTTGCCCATGACACACAACATTCATCCTTTTTCCGTCTATGAGGGCTAGCTGCTCATAACGACTCCTTATCCATTTCGCATCGCTGAGCTCAGCTTCTTGTATGATTCTCAGAGAAGGGATCTCCACTTCAGCGGGAATAACAGCTTTAGTACCATAAACCAGTAAGTAGGGAGTTGCCCCGGTTGATGTGCGGACTGTGGTACGATATCCCAATAAAGCGAATGGCAGCTTCTCGTGCCATTGTTTGTGCTTTTCTACCATCTTTCTCAGTATCTTCTTGATATTCTTGTTAGCGGCTTCTACAGTTCCGTTCATCTAAGGTCTATAGGCTTTGGAATTCTTGTTCTTGATTTTGAAAGTCTCACACATGTTCTTCATCAGATCGCTCTTGAGATTGGAGGCATTGTCAGTGATGATTGATCTTTGGAACTCCAAACCGGCAAACAATCCGGTCGCGGACAAAATCTGCTACGACCTTCTTAGTTACCGCCTTGTAAGATGCTGCTTCGACCCATTTGGTGAAGTAATCAATAGCTACCAAGATGAACCGATGTCCATTTGAGGCGGTGGGCTCGATTGTACCAATGACATCCATTCCCCAGGCGGCGAATGGCCAAGGTGAGCTTGTTGCATTGAGCTCATTTGGCGGCACTTTTATCATATCGGCATGTACTTGACATTGGTAGCATTTTCGGACATGATGGACGCAATCTGTCTCCATTGTCATCCAGAAATAACCGGCCCTAAGTATCTTCTTGGCCAACACAAAGCCATTCATATGCGGGCCTCAGGTCCGAGCATGTATCTTGTCAATTACCTTAGAAGCTTCTTTTGCATCGACATACCTTAGAAATCCCAAATCAAGAGTTCTTTTGTACAAGGTTCCACCGCTGTGGAAGAAATTATTGGGAAACCTCCTAAGCGTACGTTTCTGAGTATGATCTGCATGCTCCGGATATTCTCCTTTTGCCAAATATTCTTTGATATCATGAAACCAAGGCTTCCCGTCTGTTTTTTCTTCAACATGGGCATAATACACCGGTTGGCTGTGGCTCGTTACTGGGATAGGATCGATGAAGTTCTTGTCTGAATGTTGTATCATGGATGACAAAGTGGCCAATGCATTGGCAAACTCGTTCTGAATCCTGGGGATATGCCGAAACTCTATCTTCGTGAACCTTTTTCTCAATTCCTGCACATGGTGCAGATATGGAAGTATCTTGGAATTCTTGGTGGCCCATTCTCCCTGTACCTAGTGCACAAGCAAATCTGAATCAGCGATTACCAGCAGCTCCTGAATTTTCATGTCGATGGCCATGTTGAGCCCTAGTATGTAGGCTTCATACTCTGCCATGTTGTTGGTGTAGGGAAATCTGAGTTTAGCAGATATCGGATAATGTTGGCCAGTTTTCGACACAAAGACGGCTCCAACGCCGACTTTCATGAAATTTGCCGCTCCGTCAAAGAACATTCTCCAACCGTCGTAGGACTCAGCAATGTCTTCTCCTATTAATAGCACCTCTTCATCGGGAAAATACATTTTTAGGGGTTCGTATTCTCCTTCCACAGGGTTCTCAGCAAGATGATCTGCCAGTGCCTGTCCCTTGACTCCTTTTTGAGTCACATAAACAATGTCGAACTCGCTCAACAGGATTTGCCATTTAGCCATCTTGCCAGTGGGCATGGGTTTCTGAAAGATATATTTCAAGGGATCCATCCTTGATATGAGGTATGTTGAGTAGGCACCGAAGTAATGCCTCAGCTTCTGAGCTATCCAAGTCAGAGCGCAGCAGGTACTTTCCAATAGAGAGTATCGCGCTTCGTATGGGGTGAACTTCTTACTCAAGTAATCGATAGCTTGTTCCTTTCTCCCTGTCTCGTCGTGCTGCCTCAGAACACAGCCGAAGGCTCCATCTAGCACTGCAAGGTAGAGTAGCAAGGGTCTACCTGGCTCTGGAGGACCAAGACTTGTGGTGTTGATAGGTACTGCTTGATCTTGTCGAAAGTCTTTTGATAATCTTGGGTCCAAGTGGTTGCAGCGTCTTTCTTTAACATCTTGAAAATTGGCTCACATATAACTGTAGACTGAGCTATGAAGCGGCTGATGTAGTTTAGCCGTCCTAGAAAACTCATTACATCTTTCTTACTCTTCGGCAGCGGTAGCTCCTGGATGGCTTTGCCTTTTGACAGATCCAATTCTATCCCTCGGCGGTTGACAATGAACCCAAGTAACTTTCCGGCAGGAACCCGAATGCATATTTTGCGGTGTTTAGTTTCAGGTTGTATTTTCGCAGTCTGTCGAAAAACATCCTCAAATTGGCTATATGATCTGTGGCTTTCTTGGATTTGATGATGACGTCGTCCACATATGCCTCGATCTCCTTATGTATCATGTCATGAAAAATGGTAGTCATAGCCCTCGTGTAGGTGGCCCCAGCATTCTTTAGATCGAATGGCATCATCTTATAACAGTATACTCCCCATGGTGTAATGAAAGCCATTTTCTCAGCGTCCTCTTCGTCCATCTAGATCTGATGTTAACCGGCAAAACAATCCACAAAAGACTGGAGTTCATGCTTGGCACAATTGTCGATTAGGATGTGTATGTTTGGAAGCGGGAAATCATCCTTTGGGCTGGCCCTGTTGAGATCCCGATAATCAACACAGACCCTGACCTTCCAATCCTTCTTTGGGACTGGCACGATGTTAGATAGCCAAGTTGGGTACTCCACTACCCTGAGGACCTTGGCTTTGATTTACTTAGTATCCTCCTCCTTGATTTTCGGACTCATGTCAGGCTTGAACTTCCTGAGTTTCTATTTTATTGGTGGACATGCTGGGTTTGTGGGCAACTTGTGAGCCATAGTGGATGTACTTAACCCTGTCATATCATCGTATGACCATGCAAAGATGTCCTCATACCCTTTCAAGAACTGTGTGTACTCTTCTTTTTCTGATGGCGACAAGTGGATGCTGATGCGGGTTTCCTTGACAGTTTTGGAGTCTCCCATGTTGATTATTTCTGTTTCGTCTATATTGGACATTGGCTTGTTCTCAAAGTCTTCTACTTCTCTGACAATTTTCTCGGGTATGACATCTTCTTCTTCTGACTCACTATCCTTTTGTTGCGTCGTCTCGTTACATGTCACAGTTGTTGGTTCATCGAGACAAGAAATAGTAATGCTGCATAGATAAAGATATGAGAGAAAAAATGGTAATAATAAATATTGATTCATTGAAGCATAAAAAGCGATTTTCAATAATTTAAACAATATTTTCGGAACATTGGGAATATTATTTAAAACAAAATTCCAAAAAGGGTAATCATTTTTCTTAGAATATAAGCAAAACAATGCTGTTCAGCCTTGCTACCCCGGGACTCTCCGGGCTCTAGATTATCTGACAGTCCAATTCTTTAGGAATGATCCTCTCTCCACAGCTCGGATAGTAGGGCCTTCCTCCTCCTCCTCCTCAACAATTACACAACGGTCCATGTCCTCATCTTCCAAGAACAGGTTCCTTAAGGTTGCCAGTGCTTCTTCCTTCTCTGATCCCCGTATGATGTCGGCCTGTTGGAAGGTCTGACTCAAGTGCGATATAGGTTGCTCCAATGGATAGTACGGACCTCGCCATGGTGGTGACCGGTCATTGTATTCTTGCCAGGTGTATTGATATCCCAGGCCAAAAGTGGTACCATGGCGCTTTAGCTGTATTGGCTTGGTATGCCCTGAAGATTTTTACCAAGACCCTTGCCAGGCTCATACCTTCTCCAGTTCATTGTGCTTGCTATCTTGCTATCCCACCACTTATGTTTGTCGATTGTGTTGACCCGCTCGATGTGATGGTAAGTTTTTCCGCCTAGCTTTCTCCTATTCTCGACCATCGGAATAGTCTGACGGGTGTAAATGGGGTTGCTCCCGTCTCCGTGGATAATCACCTCCTGATAGTTCCACTCGAACTTTACTGCCTGATGCAAAGTTGATGCCACAGCCCTAGTGGCGTGTATCCATGGTCATCCTGACAGCAGATTGTAGGATGCAGGTATGTCTAGCACCTGAAACTCGACATCAAACCACGTAGGCCCCATTTGCAGATAGAGATTGATTTCCCCGATGGTAGCCCTCTGAGATCCATCAAATGCCTTTACGTTCATGGTCCCTTCTCTTATCTCGTATAGGTCTTTGCCCAACCTCTTCAGTGTTGTTAATGGGCAAATATTGAGACTGGATCCTCCATCAATCAGGACCTTGGTAATGAAGTAGTCTTCGCATTGCATTGTGAATATGTAGTGCCCTATTGTGATTCAAACCCTCAGGCGGCAACTCATCCTCGTTGAAAGTGATTTTGTGACTTTCCAATACCTGTCCCACCATGTTAGCCATTTCTCCGCTTGTGATGTTATTGGGCACATATGCTTCGTTCCACACTTTCATCATAGCGTTCCTGTGTGCTTCTAAATTCTATAGTAGCGACAGGATAGATATTTGAGCAGGAGTCTTGTTCAGATGATCGATAACCGAATACTCCCTTGCTTGTACTTTCCTCCAGAGGTCATCTGGACCTGTTTCAATAACGGGAGGTCTGTTAGAGGCCTGTTTCTGGACTCTCCCAAATGCTCGGGTGTATAGAGCCTTCTAGTCCTTGTCATCCCTTGTGCGGCACCAGATTCTCCCGTCTTGGTTTTTCCTTTTCTTCTAGCTTCAGCCACATAATCCCATAGTACAACCTCGGTGCTGAAAGGTGGTATGGTTGATACTATCACCGTAAATGGTGTGTCTACTTTCACCTCAAATGGAATAGGTGCAACTGAAGGGGGTGCTACCTCAACTTCAAATGGGGCTGATGTTGTTACCTTGACCTCCACTGGCGGTTGTACCTGCACTATAATGGGATTGAGTGTGACTGCGGGTTTCTTGGGGTCGTCACCCTCTTTGATAAGTCCGATTGATCCTTCCGGATCCCATTCTTCATCCATCTCTATCACATTGACACCTTCACCCCTGTGATCTGGGAGGGGGTTATTGCGGACATTAGGCATAGCCTCCTTTGCCTGGATGACCTTGTTGTCAATCAAAGCTTGGAGTTTTTCCTTCAATGTGCGGCATTCATCGATGGTGTGCCCTTTCATGCCCGAATGGTATGCACAAGTCTTATTTGGGTTAACCCATTGGGATGAGTTCTCCGTGGCCACAGCAGGGATGGGAGAGATGTAACCAGCAGCCTTCAACCTTTCATATAGTTGGTCGATGGGTTCAGCAATGGCAGTGTATTGTTTGGGTGGTCTGAGGTCAAAATTAGGTCGCGGTCTTGGGTAGTTTTGACGAGTTGGAGGTGACTGAAAATGAGATGGTTGGGAATTATAGATGTAATAGGTAGTGGCTAGTTGGGAATATCTGGGGGATGAGGGTTTGATATGGTAGGTGGAGGTGACGGCTGATATGTGGGTGGAGGTGCTTGATACGCAAGTGGGGAGAGGTTCGGTATACGAATGGAGTTTTGGGTCCTTGGGCGACCATTACTGCTCCCACGTCCTTCTTAGATATACCCCCGACTGCAATGCTTTATTAGTGGCCTGCAATGCCTCAAAGTTTGTTACCATCCCGCTATTGATGCATTCTTCGATCCTTTCACCAAGTTTTATGATATCGGAGAACATATGGTTTTCAATAACCATCAACCTTTCATCGTATTGCGGATCTTGTGCTCTTACGAAGAACTTGTTCATCTGTTCCTCGTAGCCTACTCGCTGAAAGTCTCGGTGGGCTTCTTCTTGAGGTTCTGAATGTAGAAGACATCTGGTGCATTCTCTATGTTGAACCTGAATCGGTCAAAGAAATCAAATGCCATACTCACCCAGTTGGACCATTTCTTAGGATCCTGGCAGATGTACCAAGACAAGGCATCTCCTATAAGACTCCTCATAAAAAGCTTCATCCGGATCTTTTCATCTTTTCCGACCCCGACAAGCTTGTCACAATAGGTCCTTAGATGAACCCTGGGATCGCCTATACCGTCAAACATCTCGAACTTGGGAGGTTTGTAACCTTCTGGCAGTTCTACATCCGGCTGTATGCATAAGTCTTCATAGTTCAGACCTTCTATCCCCTTGCCTCCTTCTACGCCTTGAACTCGACTGGTCAACTTCTTAAGCTCCTCGGCCAGGTTCTTAATGAGCATGTCCTTCTCAATAGATTCCGGTGCATAGGAGATGGGTTGAATGGAGTGAGGTAGGTCTCCACATATATAGGGTTGTTTTGGTGACATGGAGTTTGAGCATAGTGGTGATCATTGGTGGAATTCTGAGGTTCAAAAATGACCGGTGGAGTATTTTGTGGAATATGGTAGGTGTTTGGCTGGTACTGTGGTGGGATAGTTTGATTTTGTGCTGGAGTTCTATAGTGGGGGAGGTATGGGAGGATTTTGTGGGCGCTTGTTGGGTGTGTTTTGAGGTGGTGCAGGATTCTAAGTGTTTGGATGATTGATGTTTGGGACGATAAGTGAGAAGGATAGGTACATTCCGGACATGCTCAAGCTCACCCTGGAGTTCCAGTATTTTCTGTTCAAGCCGTGAAACTGCATCATTTGAGGCCTGAGTACCCCGACCATCAGAAGTTTCTGCATATTCAACCTGTGTGTTGTTTTCCTTTCTGGTGCCATTCAAATCTTCCATTTTTGCTTTTCCCTTGCCTTTTTGTGGACTGGGAGGAGGAGAAGGTGGAGGGCCCATGGATCTTGTGTGATAAGCTGATGATGCCAGTATGCACGAACCAACCTTTGGGGAATGGGAATAATCAAAAGAAAGAAAGAAAGAAAAATAAAAGGTAGCCAAGTCAGTAATAATTCTGAAAAGTTTGCAATATTTAAACACATATTGCGGGAATATAAATTCGCGTCCTAATTTGGGAGCCCCGTTGTGCCCGAGGTAGGCCTAGCGACAAATAGATTTGGAGAATTTTAGTGCCAATAATTGCCTTATTCCATTAATGTAAAAATAGACGCCCCAAAATGATACTAAATAAGATAATGTCACTAATGGCACTTGGCCTTATTACATTTAGAAAGCGCGTAAACTTAATCTATTTGGTCCCAGAAGGACCTTCTCCACTCTGGATGCTCTTGTCGATCAATTCCCCCAGTTCGCGCATGTTCAGCAGTAAGAATGCCCTCGCCAAATGCCCTCCTTCGTTTCCCTCAGCGTTCTGGCAATCGGTGACTCTCTTTCTTATTTTCTACAAAACAAAATATAGTTAGGCCCTTTCCCCCTCCAGGTTCGTCTATTTATACAACAATGATTAGCACATTGGCACTTATTTCTCCAAAATTAATGCACACAATCGTGGTTGCATCCGTTGGGATTATGGAAAACACGACGGACTTTTGGGTGAGGCTTGTCTTAAAGGGTTATTATGTGGACAACATATTAATCCGGATAGGTTTGACCATGATGCATGCACAATTGATCAGACTAAGGTTGCTATAGAGGTCTAGATTGGGACCCTCAAGCGGACAACTTGAGGGGGAAAGGCATAGAACCGTCGAACGCACCGCTGATCGGCTAGTTTTACCGCAAATACGCTTTTCCGAATTTAAAAAGGTGATATATAGGAAGAGCGCAAACACTCATCAAGCGTTGCTATAGGATTGATTACGCACGAGTAGAATATGATGTTGAGCATGATTTATGCAACAATAAATAGCATGTTGTCAAGTATTTGCATGTTTAAAAATGATAAATGCGGTATTTAAATAATTAAAAGATAGTTACAAAAAGAAAACAAGGAGACCGGTCAGTTTCAGGAAATAAAAGAAATCATAAATGCTTGAAAATAAGCAATTAAATCCAAATAAGGGGGAACGGAAAGGTTGAATCAACAAAACAAAGCATGCTTCAGACTAATTCACAAAAACAAGTTCGTTATGGTAAGAGCCTAAAATATCCCTAGTAGAGTCACCATGCTGTCGCGCCCCCTTTTTCCTCGCGGAGTCCGGGTTTTGACATTCATTGAGATCAACTCATTTCCTTTTGGGAATTGGGTATGGAATTTCAAAGTCGCCACCTAACGGATTAAGGTGCGTTAGGGCACCTAGAGCAGATAACTCATAAAATCGGTTTGCATTACCAGAGACTTGGGTAAGGGCTCGAAATAACCTTGAGGGCAAGGTATAAGGCACCCCTCGCGGTCCACAACGGTGGGTCCCGGCCGAACTCAAATTATGTGAATTAGTCATGTAACGGATATGCAGTCTAAGCACACATATAAGATAAAGGAAATTTGACAAATAAGCGGTCTAAGCACACATATATAAATAAGATGAGGGAAGTCCTAAGTTTGTTGGCCTATAGGATCACATCTGTACAATACCCGGTATGCCTTCCTCAAAAAGAGGGGTTACACGTAGCATTAGCGCACAGGTCATCATATCCTTTACTACCCAATTACCCTCCCCTTGGTCATAGCCTAAAGCGTTCTAACAACCTTAAGATGTATCCTATGTGTGCATTACCCGTCCCTTTACTTATATAGTCCTAGAGGTATTTAGAACTTCTAGTTAAGGTGAGTATAGACTCTCCTACAGTAATTAAAAGGAGAAAATTCTAGGCTGCAAAAAAAAACACGTAGGACTGGACCAAAGATAGAACAGTTAAAAGGCTCACATTTTACCTCCACAAATAGAGCAAACAAGTGCACGTCTCAAACAACAAATTTTAAAGGTTTCATAGAGGTCCTAGAATATGATATCTAGGTAGGCATGACAAGCAGAGAATTGAGTTAAGGCAAAGCGTTAAAGACCTAATCAGTTGGCCTACTGATTTTAGAATCTGTTGAATCTGGGCAGTTCAGGAATAAGCACAGCATAGTTTCCAGTTTTTATAAGATTTTAATTACCTACAGGCTTGCCTAGGCGGAGATACCCTATAAATATGCTGTCTAAAATGTAATCAGGATCAATTTAGAACAAACAGTTTTGAACTCATTAAGTCCTATAGGCATGCTGGTCTAGGTGCTAAACATTACAGAGCTGGTTTACATACATTTAATCCTAGAACATGATATCTAGGTGTTGGAATTGCTTTTAAACAGGATAGTTACTGATTTATGCGATGGTTTTAAAGCGAATGCAATAACAGTCCTAAAGCAGGATCTCTAATGCACATAACGAATGAACGTTTTTGTTAAGCAGGATTATAGCAGTACTTTAATGACAGAATTTCTAGGTGGTCATGATTATGTAGAAGCAGGATCTCATAACGAATGAGGTGATGGGCCCATAACTAGGGGTGGGCATATTTCGGTCAGAACCAAAGAAACCGACCGAACCGAAAATATTTTTATTTCGGTTTCGGTTATTCAGTTTGTTCGGTCGGTTTCGGTTTAAAATTTTAAAATTTTAGTTTTTTGGTTCGATTTTCGGTTATTAATTTATTTAGTTCGGTTAACCAATAAACCGAATGAGTAGCATATAGGTTCTTTAAGTTATATATAGGCTAAGCCCATAGGTAATAAATTGATACTATTTGGTCCAATCTATCAAAGACTCAACCCAATTAAGTAATTCCATCAACTTCCCAATCTTAAAGACTTTCACTCTATTAAAACTTCCATAGCATATATGATTGTATACCGTGAGGATTTCACACAGAGTTGTAATTTATACTATGTTTGAATTTTATGATCCATAATAGTGTGCAAAGTTTAGTCTATTATTTTTATAAACACAATATTTCCAAGAAGTCCAAAGTTTTGGGAAAAAAAAAACAAATTCGCCAGTCCTATTATTACATAGAAGGATCCCAATATGATAATGTTTAAACCGAAAACCGAACCGAAATAAACCGAAACGAAATTAGAAAATCGAACTGAGCCGAACTTATTTCAATTCGGTTTTGGTTTCTACTTTTACAAAACCAAAAATCAAATAACCGAACCGAATTTCTTCAAACCGAACCGAACCAACCGAACGCCCACCCCTACCCATAACATGTTTTCTAGTATGCCAAACAATCCTAAAAGCATGGCTTCTAAAGCAAGTAAACATAATAAACCTAAGGCATGATTTCTAACGTAAGTAAGCACAGTTAACCTAAAGGCATGGTTTCTGCCCGATTTCCCTCACAAAAATCATATAAGAATCCCTTCCCTTTTAATAATTTCCCCAATATATGTTTACAAGGATTATTATTACAGACCATAAATGAATTACATAATGAATAAAAGCTTTACCATAGGGAGCCTGAAATAGGCCCAAAACGAACCTGGAAGTACCAGGCCTTCAAACAGTTGCAGATTCTATCGTCTCATGATGTCCAATAAGGGTATCCTGGTGCGTCAAAGTTCCCAAGGGCATCAGGGACCCCGGGCAATGCTCACACCAAGATCCTTTTAAATAGAGGAGTAGTTATGTGCAGTGTGCTAGAGTTCGGAGGGATCTCATGGATTCCTAGGCAGTACACACACTGGAGAGGCAGAATTTAAGTAATCTAAGAGTAGAAGTGAGAGTGCTTGACATAGTAGTGACAGTTTAAGGAAAATAATTTAGGAGTAAAACAATTTAGGGGTCCAAGAGTGAAAACAATTCGAATGTAGAAATAGTTAAGGAGTAAAACAGTTCAGGAGTGAAAACAACAGTTGGAAATATTCTGAAAACAGCAACATAGTCACAAAGCAAGAATTCACATTACCTAGATTTAGCAGAAGGAGTTTAGCCTTGAACTCAATCAACAACAAACAAGATCAATTAATTCAGCAAAGGTTTCTTATGGTCTTGGTCCATTAACTGATACTAGGTGAACATACAGTCTTGTATCAATCATAGGGTAGCATGTTGGGATCAGACAATCACACATAAAAGCAAACAAGTTGAGGGCATAGAGACCATGACTTAATCAGGGGTTTATTAAGGATGAACATCTGTAACAGGACAACAGTCGTAGATCTAATAACATAGGGGAAGACACATAGACATATTATTAAAAAAAACACAGGTCTAGCAAATAGAATAGGAATGTTGATGACAAAGAACCTACTGATTCATGAAAGTAATCATGCTAAAAACAAACATATAGGTCTAGTTCAAAACAGACATGTTGATAACAAAGAAGATACTGATTCAATGACATGAAAGTAGACATGTTGAGGACACAAGTCTTAGTTAATAGAAACAGACATGTGGACATATTAAAAATAGGGAAACCACACAAGTCTTTGTTAAAATAGGCATGCTGAAAACAAAGAACATACTAATTCAATGACATGAAAGTAGGCAAGTTGAGAACAAGAAGCGTACTGATTTAGTAACATGCAAGTGATCATGTTTAGAAGTAAGTACATAAACTAAATCATACAGAAGTCTGAATAATAGTAAAGTGAGGCATACCAGTTAGGAATTTGCAGTAGGAGAGTGAAGTAAATAGGATCCAAGATCTAGCCTTGACTTTCAGCCGGCTAGACAGTGCAATAGACAAATAGTAATAGAGAGCAAGAGCTTTTAGATGTGTTTTTCCTTAGGTCTGTGTGTGTGAACTATTGCCCGTGTCTAAGGTAGAATGATAGTGCATATATATATATATATATATATATATATATATATATATATATATATATATGTATATATATATAGGAGTTGAATAGTGTAGGTAAATAAGGCAAGGCAAATTGACATTGCAAAAATAAGGTAATGAAGTAATCAAATGATCAATCAAGCTTTATTGGGGAAAGGAAATTAGGGAATTATACCATAAATAACTCTAATTGAATTTCAAATAAGGCAAGAAGTAGGTTTAACAGTCAACTAGGGTTAGAACCCTTAAATCAAATAATCAGTTTCACAAATAAGGCAACACAGGTAATCAGAGACCAATCAAAGGGTCAATCAACCCATAGATAGACAAGAGATGTCAATTAAGAAACTCAGGATTAAGAAAAACAATCAAAGATTAGCAAATTAGTTTAGTAAACAAATGAAACACTAGATAATTAGGCTAATCATTCAATTATTCAAACAATAACGTACAAGAGGTTGAAATCAAACACTGAATAGTCAAACAATTGGACCACAAACATAACCATGCGAGAAAGATCAAACAAAACATAAAAACTTCAGAAAACCTTTTGCAAAAAACGGAAGTGGAAACCCCAGATAATTAGAGAGATACTTAGGGTTGATTAGTAGCAGGAAGACTAGGAGAACCTTAAAGAAATAGCCATGGAAACAAAAAGCACTTCAAACATACAGAGATTCGAACAACAGAAATCAGAGAAATCAGAAACCTAAAGTAGCGTAGTGCTAAAAATCGGTTAATAGTGAAGAAACAAGAAACTCTTTGAAGAAAAATCAATGACGAATTCAGAAACTTTCCAGATCTACAAAGATCTGGATGGATTCATGTTTGAAATAAGGGTTTTGAAGAAAGAATGAAATGGTAAAGAGAATCCAGTCTTAAACAAGAGATTTGAACCGTAAAAGCACCAAAATAGTAACACTCACAACCATAGACGGACTCTCAGAGATTCTTGAACAAGATCTGGTTAGATCTCTTCGAGATCTTTCCAGAAAATCATAAGAACGAGCAACCAGGAGACGTAGAAGATCAGTAGTAGCCTAAAACGGCCATGGAAATCCATGGGTCGAGTGAGAATCGGAGGGAATAGGATTAGTTTTGGGTGGCGGCGGCTAGGGTTAGGCTTAGGTCTCAGAGAGACGGAGAGGATTAGGGATTCCAGGGCGGCCGTTGGTGAATAATGGCTAGGATTTAGGGGGGTCGTTTGGTTGAAAATGGTAAGAAGTGATGGTGGTCGTTGATCTCTATGATCAACGGCCATGATTTAGAGGGTCTGGGGGCCGGGTAGGATTTAATTGGGCTAGGGGTAGTTGGTTTGGGCCTGGTCTTAGTGTCTTAGGGATTTGGGCTATTTTATTTAGGCTAGGTCCGAAAAAAAAGGGGGTCATTTGTTAATTGCCCATTTAATTGCTAAAATTTTTTTTTAAAATAGTTAATAAATTATAAAAAATGACTTTCATGCCTAGTAATATTTTAAAATAATTACTTAATATTTTAAAAATATAAAAGGCTATTTTCTGGTAAAATAATGTAATAATACATGCATGGGCTATAATTGCAAAGTAATTGCAATTATAATCCCAAAAATACAAATGTGGCTATTTATGAAATAATTAAAACTTAGGACAAATGTAAATGATAAAATTAAGCCACAAAATTATTATAAAACTATATGTGATGCAATTAATGATTGTTTAAATAAATAAAAATGCTCGATAAATTAATTAATATCTTTTAAAAATGCAGAAATTATAAAAAATACTAATTGATGCCAATGCATAGTTTTGAAAATATTATAGGGAAAAATTGGGTATCAATAGTCCTACTCCTCCATCATCTTCTAGAACTAGGGCTTCTTTTTCACATAGGTCTTCTGCTAGAAGTAGGGATTCCAGCGAGCCAATTCGTGAATCTACAGTAGACGAGATTATCCCTGCTGAACTTTGTTTTTATATTGATATAGAGTCGATTAGAAACCAGGTCTCCTCTATGTCCTCTCATGATCGTGCCGAGGTTTATCCTTCACAGATTACTGAAGGTTTGATCTCTGTTGTTCATAGAGATTGTCATTGGAAGTTTGATTTCCCAATTCTGATCCCCAATGCAAAACAAAGGATCACTTCTTTTAAAGCTGGCTTTTCTTTTGTGTACACGTATCCCTTTACATTAGACATTAGACCTCCTATTTATCCAGTCCTTATTGAATTTTGCCGCTTCTTCAATGAATGTTTGGGACAAATTGACCCTAATGTATGGAGGGCTGTTGCATTTTTAAGGTATTTGACTAATCTGGCTCAACTGCCTTTCACCTTCTACCATCTAATCCATCTCTACTCTCCTAAATTATTCCGTCATGGAATTTTTACTCTGGTGGCAAGGAGTAAGAGAGTTTTAGTCAGTCCTGAGGACAATAAAGACCGTGGCTGGTACGCCCGATTTGTTGCTGCTCCTACGAAAGGGTTAGTAGGTGAAGAGAATATGCCCTTCCCTGAGAAGTGGAACTTTGCACGTAAGTTTTCTTTACAATTTTCTCTTTCTTTTGTTTTTAAGAGTTTGTACTTCCCGTGACCGTTTTACTTTTCTTTTTCAGCAACCATAGGAACTATTGAGGAGATTCCCGATTTTCGTGGTTGGGTAGAAAAATTGTTAACAGTTGCTTCGATGGAAGTAAGGTCTTGGAAGTACCTTTCAAATAGATTTGGCTGGAAGGTTAAGACTCACGGTAAATTTTTTATTTTCTCCTTTTTTTCTTCGTTCATTCTCTCTTTAGAATTTATTAACCCTTTTTTTTATCAGGGTTTCCTATTTGAGGTGTGAGTGTTGAGTCAATCGTAGCTTCTAAACTTTCTTTAGCAAGAGCTTAGGAGATAATCTTGAGTTCTTCATCGAAGAGAAAAGCTGATAGACCACGGGATTCTGAAGATGAAGAGAAGCGGGATGGAAGCTCTTTAGTTCGAAAGCCGCGAGCTAGAAGACGTGTCATTTCGGATGACGAAGTTACTCCTCCTCCTCGTTCTGTTTTTGTGACCGAGCCTGTTGAAGCCACTTTATGAGTTCTGATGAAGGTTTGCCTGTGGCATCTCGTGACTCTACTGAACACCTCTTTTCACGTGGGTTTGATAATGAAAGCTTTGACTTGGTTTCTGAGGAAGCGCCTCTTGCCTCTTTTCCTGTGTCTTTTCCAATGGAATGCCATTTGCCTGTGCCTACCGCTGTTGTTTCTGCTTCGCTCGAAGCTATTATGACTTCTTCGGCTGTCCCTGCTGCCAATATTTCTCGTACTGAAATTGGTTCTTCAAGTGGAAGCAGGGTAATGAAGCAATTACCATTGAGGTTCCTGCCAATGGTAATGTTCTGAAGAAGTCAGGCCAGGCTAACGTGTGGCTAAAACCCTTGATTGGTCCAGTTGAAAAGTCAAAACTGGAAAGTCATAGTTCTTTGACTTGGATGAAAGACGTTGTGCAATCATCATTGAAGGTATATACTCCTCTCTTTATCTTATGTAATTTTCCTTTTACTAGGATTCTCATCATTTTCTCTTTATGTAGATCAATCTCATCGGTACAGAGATGATGAAAAGGGTTTCCCATACGGAGCAGTTGATGCATTACTACCAGATTGAGGCTGATAATTGGAAAGAGCGGTATGAAAGTCTCCATCTTGAGATGGAAGTTTTAGAGGAGAATAAATGTACCTTGGAGCAGCAGATAAAAGTCATGGCAGCGGAGCTATCAGTTGAGAAAGCCTCTTCCAATCAAGCGAGCAAGGACAAGCACCTTATGATGCTTCTTTAGCTGAGAAGGAAGAGCTTGAGAATGAAATTGATCATTGGGAGAGAGATTATGAAGCTCTTGAAGACAAGGCTGCTGTTGAAGTAAGTTGGGCCATTTTGAACACGCGCCACGATTCTTATGGAGGTAAGCCAGGAAGGTTTTAATTTGGATGCTGAGGTAGCAAAGATTAAGGAAACAGTTAAAAAAACTCAGCAAAGCCAAAGTTTTTCTTCGCCCATGGCTGATACTTCCGAAGGTGTTGAAGCTAATCCAGGTGTAGTGGTTGTTCAAGCCCCTTCTAATCAAGTTGAACCTTCTGCTGCTGATGAAGCCACCTTGAACACTGGTCCAGAACCTGCTCCATAGTGAAAGTTTGATTGTGAAGTTAACTAGTTTTTTTTATTGTTTTGTTGGTGAAACACTTGGTGGTTTTACCCCTGGTCCCATTTAGGGATAATGTGTTTTTGGTAACATCATACCCCCAGTCCCTTTCGGGGGTTTCTATAATGACAATTAAGTTAGGACTAAGTTCATACTTAGTTTTAACTAAGTATTCTTTTTAGGGGGGTTTTTATTTTATTTTTTGCTCAACTTTTATGATGCCTTTGATTTGAGTTTCTGTTCTACTCTCTTAATGGTTTGCCCTTGCCTTTCCTTTATAAGTTTACGGCCTTGTTTTCCATTTCAATTTTAATATGTGGGTTTTTGTTTTACCCTTTTGCATTTAAAAATGCTTTGTTTATTTCATGGCTTTTTGAATCAAGCACGAATTATAAAGAGGGCCATTTTATATACGACGCTTAATGAAGAAGACGTCTCAACTTCATAATGGTGTAAACATACGAAAGAAGAAATAGGAACTCACATGTTTCTTGGAATAACTTTGAGAAAAGTTTTATTTCATTCGAACTTGTCGAATTAAATAATACTTTACATGTATTTAAGTATCATCTATAACTCTTCCGTAACTGTTTTCTTTACAACAGATTTGTACAAAAGAAAATCCAAGGGTTTCTTTATAACCCATAACTAAATACTGCCTTTAACCTAAACATCCGTAAGACTTCAAGATTTACGTCCACAAGTGTATCCTTCATAGGTTTTTGAATCAAGCTTGTGTTTTTGGCTCGTGACTTTGCTCTGAACTTGAGATTTCTTGAGTAGACTTTAGGCTTGACTTGAAATTTAATTGTTCTAGTCTTGTTTGCCTTCCCTATACACATATATTATATGTATATTATATAGTCCCCCCAAGTGTTTGAGCTTTGAAGTATGAAATCTCGTGCACTTGATTATAACTTCCATGCGGTCCTTTTCCTGAAAAGGAAAAACATACGGGACTCGGAGGTATAATTTAGATGAAGACTGCTTAACCCATCACATTTCTATTAGAATAGTTGTAATCCTAGACCGGGAATTATGTTTATTCCTCGTGTCTTTTAGGTCTAATTTCATCATTTGATGTGGGCTAGCTTTTTGCCCATCATCTAAAATTGTTAGTATAACTTTAACAGTTCAAAAATAAAAATCGTAAGTAAGGGTACCTGACGTTGGGTATTTCCTTCCCTTAGAAATAGTACTTCTTCAAATGAACAGCATTCCAACTCGAGGGTAGAATCTTGCGATGGATGGTTTCAAGTTCATATGCACCTTTTCCTGCGATACCACGATCTTGTAAGGTCCTTCCCAATTTGGACTCAACTTTCCTGCATTGGCTACTCTTGTGGATTGAAAAACTTTCTTGAGTATGTAGTCCCCAATCTTGAAGTATTTGAGACGAGCTTTCCGATTGTAATATCGCTCAATAACTTGTTTTTGCGCAGCCATCCTTATTAAGGCAGTTTCTCTCCTTTCTTCAAGAAAATCGAGATTTGCCCGCATCTCCTCTTCATTTGACTCTTCTGTAGCTTAAGTATATCTCGTACTTGGCTCCCCTATTTCAACTGGAATTAAGGCTTCAGCACCGTACACAAGTGAGGATGGTGTCTCTCATGTACTTATTTTTGCTGTTGTTCGGTAAGCCCACAAGACTCCAGGTAGCGCCTCTAGCCACTTGCCTTTTGATTCTTCTAGTCTTTTCTTCATGTTATTGATAATAACTTTATTTGTTTATTCAGCTTGTCCACTGGCCACTGGATGATAAGGTGTCGAGGTAATCCTTTTAATATGCCAACTTTAAAAGAATTCTGCGATTTGCGCACCTATGAACTGCGGGCCATTATCGCACACGATCTCTTTTGGAACCCCAAACCGGCATATGATATTTCGCCAGATGAAGTCTCTGACCCCTTTTTCTCGTACCTGTTTGAAGGCACCTGCTTCTACCCACTTAGTAAAATAGTCAGTGAGTACTAATAGAAATTGTACCTTGCCTTTGGCTTGTGGTAGTGGACCTACGATATCAATCCCCCACTTTATAAAAGGCCATGGTGCAATAACTGGGTGTAACAATTCTGCTGGTCGATGCATATTGTTTCCATACCTTTGACACTTGTCAAATTTAGCCACAAAATTTTCCGCCTCTTCTTCCATTTTTGGCCAGTAATAGCCTGCTCTAATTATAGTTTTTACCAAAGATCTTCCTCCGGCGTGATTTCCACAATGTCTCTCGTGTATTTCCTTAATCGCGTATTCCATTTGAGAAGGTCCGAGACATCTTGCTAGAGGGCCACCGAACATTTTTCGATATAAATTGCCCCAATCTAAACAATAACGAGCAGCCTTTCGACGAAGTGCCTGAGCCTTTTTCTTATCTTCAGGTAGTATTCCGTACTGCAAAAAATTGACAATCTCGTTTCTCCAATCCCAAGTTAGATTATTGAAATTTATCTTGTTTTTATCTTGATCAAGTACTGAATGAAACAAATGTATTACAGAAGCGTTTTCTTCATCGGTTACTTCTGTAGAGGATGCAAGATTAGCCAAAGCATCTGCCTTGGCATTCTCTTCTCTTGGTATCTGCGTAATTTTCCAAGTTTAGAATTGTCTAACTAAGTCCCGTGCATTTTCCAGGTATTGTTTCATCCTCGCCTCTCTAGCTATATAAGTCCCCTGCATTTGGTTAGCTACGAGTTGCGAATCGCTTTTGATTATGACCTGCTCTATCCGAGCTCTCGCGCCAATTCTAGACCTGCAATCACAGCTTCACATTCTGCTTCATTATTAGTAATGAGATGGCATTTTATGGCTTGTCGTATAATCTCACCCGTAGGTGGGACTAGGACAATGCCCAAACCTGCTCCTTTTACATTTGAAGAGCCATCGGTAAACAAGGTCCAAGTACCTGGACTGACCCATTAAATACTTGTAGTTCTTTTTCTGCCTCTGCTACCATCCCTGGGCTAAAATCGGCCACAAAATCTGCTAAAACCTATGACTTTATTGCTGTTCTAGGTTGATATGTGATGTCATATTCACTTAGCTCTATAGCCCATTTGGCTAGCCTACCTGATAACTCTTGTTTATGCAATATATTACGTAAGGGGTAGGCAGTTACTACAGAGATAGGATGACATTGAAATAAGGCCTTAATTTTCTAGATGCCATAATTAATGCTAGTGCAAGTTTTTCTAAATGAGGATATCGAGTTTCAGCATCCAATAAAGACTTGCTAACATAATAAATTGGAGATTGTTTACCTTGGTCCTCTCGAACTAATACAGCACTTACCGCTACTTCTGAAACAACAAGGCAGATGAGTAGTTTTTCCCCGTCCTTTGGTTTGGCTAGCAATGGTGGATTTGACAAGTATGCTTTTAAATTTTTGAGCGCTTGTTGACATTCTTCAGACCATTCAAAAATATTTTGCCTTTTTAAGGCTGAAAAGAACTTAAAGCATTTTTCCGATGACTTGGAAATAAATCTCCCCAACGCTGCTATTCTTCCTGTCAACCTCTGTACTTCTTTTTTGCTTGTAAGTATATCCGGTATTTCTTCAATAGCCTTAATCTGTGCGAGAATTACGTCAATGCCACGGTTAGAAACAAGGAATCCCAAGAACTTACCTAACGACACGCCAAATGCACATTTCTCAGGATTTAACTTCATGTTAAATTTGCGAAGAATCTGAAACGTATCTGACAGGTGTTGAATATGATCCCCTGCTTGTTGTGATTTGACTAGCATATCATCTATATAAACCTCCATGGTTTTTCCTAGATGTTCTTGAAACATCTTGGTCACTAGCCTTTGGTACGTGGCCCCAACATTCTTTAGGCCGAATGGCATAATTTTATAGCAGTAAGTCCCCCTATCTGTAATAAAGGAAGTTTTTTCCTCATCTAGAGGATCCATTTTGAACTGATTATATCCTGAATAGGCATCTAATAAAACTTAATAACTCATGTCCCGTAGTAGCATCAATTAGTTGATCTATGTGAGGTAATGGAAAAGAATCTTTAGGGCAAGCTTTATTTAGACCAGTATAGTCTACACAAACTCGCCACTTACCATTCTTTTTGGGAACTACTACAGTATTAGCTAACCAATCTGGATACTTTACCTCGCGGATAGACCCGATTTTTAAAAGCTTTTGTACCTCAGCCTGAATCACCTGATTCTTGAAGGAACCTTGCTTCCTTTTCTTTTGTTTGATAGGTGGGTATGTTGGATCTTCGTTCAGCTTATGGGTCATTACCTCCAATAATATACCTGACATATCTGAATGTGACCAAGCAAAACAATCTGCGTTAGCTTTTAAAAATTCAGTTAACTTACTTTTTATCTCCGTGTTGAGGTTGGTTCCAATGTAGACTTTTCTGTCCGGCCAATGTACAAATAATACCACAGCTTCTAGTTCCTCGATTGTTGTTTTGATGTTTTCATTTTCTTCTAGTTCTTGAATAGTATCAGGCCTCGAGTCTACATCTGTTTGCCCGTCTACAGTTGAGGCTTGTGTTGCTGCTCCTCAACTGAATTCTGTAATTGCTATTTTTCGTGGCTTTTTGCGCTTGAGTCTGCCACTGAGTTAATTCTTCGAGAAGCCTGTTGGTCACCATGGATTTTCCGCATTCCCCATTGTGAAGGAAACTTAATAACTTGATGTAGGGTAGACGGAACAACATCCATTTCGTGAATCCATGGTCTGCCAAGAATCATATTGTAAGCCATATCCATTTCTATCACTTGAAATTTGGTGTCTTTGACTACTCCTTCTGCAAATGTGGTGAGTATTATGTCCCATTTTGGTACGATGCTCGAGTTGTCAAAACCAGACAAGGTTCGTGCCTTGGGTATCAACTTATCATTGGCTTGCATCTTGTTTAACACTGTCAACAGAATGATATTCACAAAAATATTTGGATCAATCAAAACTCGTTTCACATTAGTGTCATGTACAAGTAAAGATATTACCAGCGCATCATTGTGTGGGGTCAGCACGCCATCTGCATCTGGATCATCAAATGTTATACTGTCTTCTTCCAAAACTTGACGAACTCGCTTCCCGTGGGTGACTGTGATTTTTGACACCTTCTTTGCTGCCGTGTATGTTACGCCATTGATCTCCTCCCCTCCACTTATGACGTTAGCCGTTCTTTTTGGTGATGGAGGTTTCGGCGGTTCTTGCCTATTCTTCATATATGCCTGCTTTCCCTTTTCAATAAACAATTCTGTTAAGTGCCCTTGCTTTAATAGATGTTTAACTTCACCTTGTAGTAATCTGCAATCCGCCGTTTTGTGACCATGATCATTGTGAAACTCGCACCGAAATTCGGGATTGCTCCTGTTTGGGTTCGATCTCATTTCTTTTGGCCACCGTACCTTATCTCCTATGCTTCTTAGAACAGCCACCAACTCGGATGTTCTTACATTAAAACTGTAGCCACCAATTTTTGCTTTTGAACCTCTGTCGTCGTCTCGCGCATCTCTCATGTTTCGCTCCTTTCTGAACCTTGACGACGAACCTGATTCTCTATCCCTTGATCTAGGATCATTCCTTGGGTTTTCCTATTTTGAACGCGAGTCCCTTCCTGCTTGTCCCATATAAGGTTCGTATCTGTTTTTAACGTACCTATTTTCAGTTTTTGTCTGCCTTGAACTTACTCTTTCATCTTTCCGAGACTGAGTGATAGTATCTTCTTCTATCCGCAGCTTTGTGCTGTATCTATTGTAAACATCATTCCAAGTTGTTGCAGGAAATTCTCATAAGCTTTCTTTGAGTCTCCTCGTGGCTTCCGAGCTTTTTTCATTCAGATTACTAGCAAAGGCCATAGCCGCCCAGTTATCAGGTACACGTGGCAACATCATCCTTTCACGCTGGAGTCTGTCTACGAATTCCCTGAGCAGCTCCGTATCTCCTTGTTTTATTTTGAAAATGTTCTCCATTCGTTTTTTAACTTTTTAAGCTCCCGAGTGTGCTTTGATAAATGAATGTGCAAGCTCAGCAAAAGAATCAATGGAATTTTTAGGTAAAAGAGAATACCATGTTAGCGCTCCCTTCGTGAGTGTTTCTCCAAATTTTTTGACCAACACTGATTCAATTTCTTGCTTGATCAAATTGTTGCCCTTTACACCAGTTGTAAATGCAGTTACGTGATCCTGTGGATCAGTTGTTCCATCGTACTTCAGGATATCGGGCATCTTGAATTTCTTTGGAATTGGTAAAGGAGCGGCACTTGGCTTCCAAGGTTATTGAGAGTATTTTTCCATATCTATCCCCTTGATTACGGGCGGTACTCCAGGTATCTGCTCTATGCGATCGCTTTGCTCCTTGAGCTATTTCTGCAAAGTTAGTACTAAACTTTGTAAATCAGTGGGTTACGTGACCCTCCATCACGGATTCGCTGGGAGTTCCTCTGCTGCCTGAGTTAACGAGTCCCGAGCGAGGATTTTCTACGGTTACGTTGTTGTTTGCAGGTGGTGTTGGTGGTATATTCGGCAACCTGCTAACAAAAGCCTGAAGAGTATTGCTGACTTGTTGAGCGATTAATTATTTCAATGCTTCATCAATAGCCTGATCTTTCTCATGCTGCTCATTTATATTTGATTCAGATCCGTCAGGAGTTCCCTCTCGAGATTGTCGAGGTGAGTTTTGTTGTGAGGGGGCTGGAGTTCCATCACCTTGTTGATTCAACTGATATTGCTGATTTTCTTGGTGCTGCAAAATTTTGTTGGTTGTTGTCGTTGACGTTTGACATGATTGTTTTGATAGAAGAATTGACTTAGGAAGTAAAAGATTATCAGTTTTCCGGTAACAGAACCAATTCGTTTAACCAGAAAATAGGAATTTCGGTCAAAGCTTATTTTTAGAAGAACTCGGGTTACTGATAATCAAATAAAGAAATAATTGTGTAACGAGAAAGGAAAATTAGAATGAGAAGTAGCCGAGTAAGCAATATAAAGCAATGTAAATAGGTATATTCCAATAATAATCAGTGTGTCCATACAAATGTTATTTCTCTCCCTTTTATAGATATTTCTTAGTACAACGTTTCTTCCCTCTCATAATAGAGTCATTATGAGCATTTAATGACATTAATAAAACGTTATAATTGGCAATCGTAACTGTTCCGTGAAGATTCCATAACGTTTTCTATCATTTATGCTCATTAATTGAAGATTTAACGAATCTGTACTTTTTGCTGTCTTGGTTCATTCCATCAGTGTCTCTTCAAATTATCAAGAGACCCGACTGACCGTTCCTTCTTGTCCTCTAGACATTTCGCTCGTACCTATTAAGACTCACGTATCTTTAAGTACTCTTTGCCAGCAGTCACAATTCTAATAATCCACGTGTCTTGACATGTCAGCCACACAATTAATTTCAAGTGTAATATTGATTTTTCCCAATAAAAAGAGAAGTCTATATGTTACGTAAAAATTTTACGTACATCCAAGATACGATAACCTAATAAAGAGAAAATGCAAAAAGCTTTTTCTAAGAAATTCAACTTTCTAAGGCCTTTTTCCTACATTCAAGAAAGCTAATATTCTGAAGAAGAAAAATCATAAAATTATTTGTAGAACATTGCCCTGAATCATATATATGTAAATTAGAAGATGTTAATATAATAACCGGACTAAGAAAGATAAGCCTCAAACTTGCCGTAAAATCCCAAAAATGCCTTATTAGCCTGCAATAACACCAAACTATATTAATTATGGATCAAAAATTTCAAAAGTAATACGCTTTTTAGTTCTTGACAGACCATAAGGTTATCAACTTTAAATTCAACAAATTCAGTCACAAGTGCTACAATTGGCTCAACCCCTGATGAATTATAAAGCAAATAAAGGAAAGGGTTAGTTTGACTGATGAGATCAATAATTGATTTGGCGTCATATGTGGCTGCTATTAGGGTTGTAGCCTCTGTTATTCGGCAAGTGAGACGGGAGAAGAAGAGATTTTCTTTTATCTGAAATTTTCAAATTGATCTTTGATTTTTGGATGTTTCTTAGAACAGGGATATAAGTATACAAACAATATGAAAAAAAGATCAGAAACTTCCACTATATCAGATTAGGAATAGAGAAGAAGGTAATTTTGAACCAATGGATCGGAGAGAACTCCTCCCGAGAGGTGCCATATCAGCATTAGTTGGCCCTCTTTCATAGATATATATAGATTACCATATTAAAAAAGAAAAGAAATCTAACTCATATTTTCAGTTAAAATTAAACTATCCTCTTTTCTTTCCCAAGTCTTTTCGGCTTCTAAGCTAAGGAAACGTTTTCATCTAAAATTAGGATTAATTATTATGTTTATAAAAAGAGTTCCAAGACCACTTACTCAAATAATTATACTTAAAAATTTGTTATTTGATCAAGAGAGAAGTTCTAATACTCTGCTTAGTTATTCATGATGAAGTGTCAAAAACGTCATGGGAAACCTCGTAAGGGACTGGAAAATAAAGATGGAACTATTACTGGACATCTAGGGTTTTCTCCTAAAGAAATTCCTAGGAAATCTAGGACAAAAACAACCGTAAAAAGTATTGTGGAGAAGGATAAAAAGTTTAATCCATCAACTACTCGAATTTGCTACAAGACGGATACTACTACAAAGAGAAAAGAGAAATCGAATGGTGCGCAAAAGCCATACAGTTACTACAGTAAACCAATTTCAGAATACGTGATTCCAGGACATATTCCTGATCTTGATGCATTGATGTGGGATGAAGATATGTTTATCAACTTTTGGGATAACATCCCAGACTTGGATATATAGACAAAGGCGGATGTACCATATACATATTAGTTTGCATGTGCATACATTGTATAATTGGAGGCGGATTAATAACCATGTACACATAAATGTGGTGTTTAACCAAGTGATGAAAGCTGAAGATTAATATTCATATATTATGCTGATACTTTATACAGTCAATATGGGTGAAAACATTGTCACAAGTCTATTTGAGGGTATACGTTCTTTGCAGAAATATCTGTAATGCAGTATAGACTCTAGAGGGCAAGTGCAAGGAACAACAGGGAATTATAATGCGATAGGGGTTTGCAGGAGCTTAGAAGTGTCGCTCGAGTTAGGGAATTAAGCATCCGAGATAACCAACACCAATAAATACATAGGAACTGTAGTATGATCGTCACGCGGTGGCGTAGCCAGAAATTTCGCCAAGGGTGTTCAAACTTTAAATCCCTCAATAATTTTTTTTGTTGATGTATGGTGAACCAAAATATTTAAATTAAACTGCGCAACATTAGCTAAACAGTAAAAGATAAAAACCTTTAATAGATCTATAGTTTTATAAATCAAAATTAAAAGAACAAAAAGACAACATTAGAAATTTTACTGATAAAAGTAAGCATAAAACCAAAGAAAAGAGAGTCGAGGAAATTTGTAGTTTGTAGAGAGTTTTTGTTGAAGAAATTTTATTGAGCTTGACTTTTTAAATTATAATTATTAAGAAATAACTTTAGTTCAAAAGTTACTTTTAAATTAGTTGTTTATTTCTATATAAATTTTATGTTCTAAGAGTTATTTTATTGGGATTTTTAGATTGAAAAAGAATAGATAGACCACAGATGAGTCTCCATTTAGTTTTGACAAATAAAATGAGCAAAACTTTGAATCTGAGAACAACACGTCACTTTGAACACCTTGAACCGTTGGACGTCTCACTCAACTGTGTTAATGATATTCAAAATATAATATACACGATAAAATAGTATTTAACTTACATACACAATATAATTTTTCGGCGAAGGGCGTACGCTTGACCACCATTGACATAGGATGGCTGCGCCACTGTCGTCAAGATGAATTTACAGAACCAGTTATGTTTACATATTGTTATTCATAATTGGCTATTTTGTTGCACATGTGTTCTACTTTTTGTCATTTTTAACTGAATATCCATGACTATGAACTTTATATGTTGTTGAGTAAATTCCATTTGTCCTCCTTACCATTAATAAACAATACTCCCTTCAACTTTCACTTGAGACAAAAAACTTCCTTGATCTTAATTCAGACTCACAACGTGACCCCTCATCCCTGGTATTTTCAATTGCCCTTCCATTACTATAGATTATAACAAAAAATGTTTTAAAAAGGAGGAAAAAATATCAATAATATTGTGTTAAACTGAGTAAAAATTCCACCATAATCTTAGGAAGTAACGAAACAATACTCAGTTCATCCTTTCCATGAAACAGAAAAATCCCTTTGAGTTAACATTTTCTGTTGATTTTAAAATGTTTAGATTTATGTTCATAGCACTGATGAGCTATATTAACATTTGGTATTGTTAATTAGCGATCAGATATTTTTGAGTATCTAGACTAAGATTTACATAAGAATGACATGAATTATTTTCAAAACCTTTTACATTACATTGACAGTTAATTTTCTTCTTCTTTTATAGTAGTAACATTAATACAGGCAACCAAAATGGATCAAATTATATACAAAAAAATGGGCGAAAATAATCCCACGTCGCAAATGAAGCTATGAAGATTAGAAAGTTAAAAGAGGAAAAAGAGGTGTTGAATTATAATTTTTATACATCACTATAAAAATAGATAATCTTTTTGGAATTGGTTATAAAATTTGAGTTTACTTTTAATAATATCAAATTTTATGTACCTGCATTGAGTATATTCTTATAAGATTCTCACTATTTTTTATTCTCGATTGTGTAAATAGATTTTTAAAATTTGATTGCTATTAATAAAATTGTTGATAAGAGCAAATTATCTTATATTAATGTCACGACCCAATTTCCATACCCGGTCGTGATGGCGCCTCTCGTGAAGACAAGGCCAGCCAACTAACCCAAATCCTCTCTTTAACAATTATTAAACGTAAATGAATAGAAAGCACAAGTGGCATAAAAAAAACTATTAATTACAATCCGACAGGGGTGTCACAAGTCACGAGCATCTAAAGAAGACTGAACACCACTGCAGGGCCAATAATATATACAAAATAAAATCTGGAGTTCAAAAGATGAAGTCCGGTGCCGCGAACGCTGGTGGTCACCTTGCTCAGCTACAATAGTAATACCTTCAGTCCGCTAATAACCCGCTACCGGGTGAACAACGCCTGCAACTGCACGCGAGGTGCAGGGAGTAAAGTGAGTACTCCAACTCAGTGAGTAATAAAAGTAAATAATAACTGAGCGGTAAGAAATCACGTAAAAGCACTCCATCATGCTATATAAGACAGTGCAAATCTTTGAGAAAACAGTAAAACCGTGAAAATCCTTTAGAAAATATCTGGCTCAGTTAAAAACCTCTTTTGAAAATATCCTTTCCAACAGTTAAGCAAATGAATGCGTAATCAGATAGTGCAAGTCAGCACATAAGTCAGCCCCTCGGGCACAGCACTCCACTAACAATTAACACCAGGGCGTCTGGTAAACAGTGCAAGAAGTAGCATGATGCCAATAAAATGAGAGTGTTGAATGTCATGACACGTATTACAAACAGGAACCAATGCATGAATGCAATGCAATGCATATGACCGCTGCGGCGCGCAGCCCGATCCGTTTGGGTACCCGCGCTCACTGTGGGGGTTCAGACTCCGGAGGGGCTCCTACAGCCCAAGCGCAATATCAATATCACACCGCTGCGACGTGCAGCCCGATCCATCCTCAGTCCAGAAATGCACATATAACACTGCTGCGGTGCGCAGCCCGATCCATGCTCAGTCTAGAAATGCACATAAGCCACTTGGGCAATATAGAAATAACAGTTCTCAGTTCAAAACGTCAATAACATGTTGTTTAAGTTTTCAAATCTTAGAAAAATGGTTGAGTTTGCAAATTAGTATTAAAACCCTAGACCGAGATCAAATAGTATGCACAAATAATGTGAAAATAGTGATATCAATCCCTGAAGGATTCACGTAGTTGGCACGAAGCCCAAACATGACAATCATCCCAGATTATGTTAATAACAAGTAGTTCAGTCAAATACGCGGTAAAAATCAACAACCGGGACGGACCAAGTCACAATCTCCAATGGTGCTCTACCCCACGCTCATATCCGGCATGTAAGTCACCTCAATACAGCACTATGGTGTGCAAATCCGGAGTTTCAGACCCTCAGGATATCATTTACAAGTATTACTCACCTCGAACCGGTGAAATCTCTAGCTCGCGATGCCTTTGCCCCTCAAATAGGCCTCCACGCGCGCCGAATCTAACCAAAATCAGAGCGAATACATCACAATATGCCAATGGAATAATACCCAATCGAAAGCAATAGAAAATTAGCAAAAATCTAGAAACTAGCAAAACTCGAGCCCCAGGCCCACTTCTCGAAAAATTATAAAATTCACATTACCGGATTCCTCATCTCGCCACGAGTCCATACATACAAGAACTCCCAAATCCGAGCTCAAATGACCTATCAAATCCCAATTTGAAATATCAAAACTCAAGCCCTAGCTTTACCCCCTTTTGATGAATTTCAACCAATTTCCATGTTAATCTATCATAATCTCGTGTATTTAGGCCAAGGAACTTACCTCAAATCATTCCTCCTTGAATCCCTCTTCAAAATCGCTTCAATGCTCTCAAAGCTCGCTCAAAAATGGTGAAAAATATCCCAAGCTCGCGAATGAAATACTAAGTAAAAACCCCCTTCTGAACAGCTCTTTCCGCTTTTGCGGTCCTTTTTGTCGCTTCTGCGACACCGCTTTTGCGGTTACTTACCCGTTTCTGCGGTTCCTCAACTTTCCCCCAAGACCGCTTCTGTGGTCAACCAATCGCGTAAGCGGGTCCGCTTCTGCGGTCCGCTGGTCCGCTTCTGCAAAAAAATCACCCAGGCCCATTTTTCGCTTCTGCGGTCCCCCCTCTCGCTTCTGCGGGACCGCTTCTGCGGTCCATTTCCGCAGAAGCGGAAATATCAGATACCAGATCCTTCAACAGCCTTTAAACTCCAAATTTCATCCCGTTAACCATCCGAAATCACCCCGAGGCCCCCGGGACCTCAGCCAAAGGCACCAACATATCCCAAAAGATCATACGAACTTGTTCCAATCATAAAAGCACATCAAACAACATTAAAACCATTAAATCACATCGGATTCAGGCCTAAGTTTCTTAAAAACTTCCGAAATACACTTTCGATCAAAAACCCGACCAAACCACGTCCGAATGACCTGAAATTTTGCACACACATCACAAATCACATATCAAAGCTACAGCAACTCTCGGAATTCCATTCCGACCGTTGGGTCAAAATCTCACGTATCAACCAGAATTCGCCAAAATACTAACTTCGCCAATTCAAGCCTAATTCTACACCGGACCTCCAAAATCAATTCCGATCGCACTCCTAAGTCACAAATCACCTCCCGAAGCTAACCGAATCGCCGGAAATCACATCCGAGCCCTCTAACTCATAAGTCAATGCCCGGTTGACTTTTCCAACTTAAGCCTTCCTTAAAGAGACTAAGTGCCTCATTGCTTATCAAAACCAATCCAAATCAACTCTCACACACCACTAACCGATAATGAAATATGAAGAAGCAATAAACGAGGAAAACGGAGCAGTAATATATGAGACGACTGGTGGGGTCGTCACATCCTCCCCAACTTAAACAATCGCTCGTCCTCGAGCGTACCCAGAGTTGTACTAGAAGCCAAATCAATATCTGAATGACTTTACCAAGCATATACCCGGGGTGATCCCACGTCACCCTATCTCACATAGGTCCGATAATACAACACAGCTGAAATTTCACAGTCCATCTAGACCATAAACCGTAGAACCACATTGCACTTTCCGAAATCATACCCAGAATAAACCCGAACCAGCTGTAATAACCCAGACCTGCAACCTCAGGTGAAATCATTCAATATACCACACAATCCAACACTCGAAACGATAGTCTCTATTCACAGCAGTTGCCCACAATGCTCAATTACCGATAGGAACCTCTTATTAGCTAAAGTCCTATTCCAACACTTTCACATACTGCCAACGATAATTAAAACACGCGATAAACCGCAACCATTCCTCAGATCAACCATACGTGAAGCCACTTCCTTTTTGACTAATACCACAACAGATTTCCGGACCAGACCTCGATTTTTATCCTTCTAACAAGCTGAAATCACATCTGTTCGAATTCATTAATGACTCCAATGATCACCTCGAACCCAACACACCACTCTGGTGATATGACACCTCAACACAGGCCTAAGCCACAACTTGCATAATACGCGTACCAACAAGAAACGACCTGAATATACTCAAATCATGAAAATAACTCAAACAAAAGAGTTGTACTTCAAGCTCATCAGTATCATCACAACACAAGGCTGAGACCCCGTCTCACATCATAGAAATAGAACACCTGAATCTACCCCGAAAGGTCATAACTCAACGCAGCCTCGCTACAATGCGCGATCCTATCCAAACACTGTTACACATGGAGCACCTCAAGACACTGTGATCAAAATTCGACAGCCACACACAATTTGATGTCTGAAACCAAGGCAATTCATTGCACCCACGGTGAAATAAACAACATACGACACGCCACCTGATAGGTCATAACCCACACTCCATTTACCGAGCAACATCCGATTACTCTTCCCGCTCGACTTCCACTATGAATCCCCAATAGATCTGCACCACGTGTGCCCATAACCAACAAATCATAACATCTCACAGCACGGAAAAAGCAACTCATAGATCTCCCCAGATCACTAACAAGTTCAATAACGATCGAATCCACCTGTCCCTCAACAATACAACTCAGGACTAACCAAGCTAACTCAAGCTAAATACGTAGCCACATTGGCCTGCCAACGAACTCAATACCAAGAAGCCTGAAGCTGCTCCTTCTACTACTATAACTTCTGCCGGAGCCGTACGATACGGTGCCCGGCACCAAATAAATACCGAACTCCACAATCTCACCTGGCGACATGCCCGGCCACAAGAAACGCATCCGAAAGTCACTCAATACCGGAACTGAATCAATGGTAGAAACCTCTGCACTGACATCCATCACGAATGCCCCATTAAGAAAAGCAATCCTTCTCAGCCGTCCGCTGCATCTTTTGAAATATATACCACTCTGCAAGAACATAATCCAATGCACCTTGCCGCTCAACCCGTGGCATTTTCGGCCTAGCCCGTAGCACAATAGTCTAGAATAACCCAACACTGAGACAACCAGCCTACAATCCAATATCATATCCAAAATTTGGCATACCAAGCAAAGAAAGATCCACTCGAACCTCTAATTCCCAATAACCGCTAGACGGTGCCGATACACACGATTTACAACAACTGCATAGCCTGAACATGAGAACTCCTAGTCTCCAACTCCATATAGCACACAAATCACTATACCTGATCCCAAATTGCGCCGTACGAATACATATCACACCTCAAGTACCCAATCATCCAACGAAAGGTATTCTAAAGTTTCCCTGTGCCATCAAACAAACTCAGATATCAACAATCGATCCCAAATGCCGCAAAACTACCGAAGTATTATCAGTTTACATCATATTGCCCTTTTACTGGAACATATACCCCCGTCGAATCACTATGGTTGGCAATACCATTTTCCTTAATCATTTGAAGATCGATTCTTTAATCACCTGCAGCTGCCCGTGCTGCTTAAGAATTTAATGACTTTCCATTATGAACAGAACCGTAACCTTACACACACAAATCCCAATCCTCCACCACATATCGCATATACCATACCACACTAGTATAACATGAGAACTCCATCTCCCTTCCTAATCCACAAACATCTACGTACTCCACTAGTCAAGAACTCTCTATCAATCCCATCAAGAAGAGAAATCATTACACATTCCATGCTTCGCATGCCTATAGGCAATTTATACGTCTCTAAACCACGGTAAAACTTATCAAGAACTCTCCCCCAATTCCATTGCACAACGCTAAACTGCCAGGACTGAATCCTTCTACCCGAACCAAGCTANCACAATCTAATATACCAAGCAAAGAAAGATCCACTCGGGTCTCCAAATCCCAATAGCCGCTAAACGGTGCCGATACACATGATCCACAACCACCACATAGTCTGTACCTGAGAACTCCCAGTCTCCAACTCCATATAGCATACGAATCACTGTACCTGATCCTAAATTCCGCTGTATGAATACATATCACACATCAAGTACCCATTCATTCCACGAGAGATATTCTAAAATTTCCCCGTGCCATCAACAAACTCAAATATCAACAGTCGATCCAACAAGAAAATGCCGCAATAAACCGAAGTATTATCAGTTTACATCACCTTCCCCTTTTACTGAACATATACCCCCGACAAATCACTAGAATAGCAGTACCACTTTCCTTAATCATCTGAAGATCGATTTTTAAATCACCTGCAACTGCCCGTGCTGCTTAAGAATTTAATGACTTTCCATTCCGAACTGAACCGAACCTTACACACACAAACCCCAATCCTCCACAACATATCGCATATACCGCACCACACTAGTATAACATGAGAACTCCATCTCCTTTCCTAACCACAAACATCTACGTATACTACTAGTCAAGAACTCTCCATCAATCCCATCTCGAGGAGACATTATTTCTCATTCCATGCTTCGCATGCCCAAAGAAAATATATACATCTCCGAACCACGGTAAAACTCAACGGGAACACTTTTGCCAAATTCCATTTGTACAAGCTAAACTGACAGGACTGAATCCTTCTATCCAAACCAAGCTAAGCAAGCTGTCCAAACTCAAAAGCTCTGCCGCACAATACCCGTAAGGGCTCATTACCTCGAACACATACAAAGAATTAATCATATCCTTACCATACCGATTCGATCTATTATCAAGCTATTCCATTTATCTAATTTTCCTTCCTGATTCATCATTAACTTGGTATTCCCTCTTGCTGTAGCACCAAAATGCCTCAACTCAGGCTTACCACACGAGACTCGCACATAAGACCACACTGTCTAAGACCCATAGGCCGCTGAATACCCTCTCAAACGTTTCCCAGAAATACCACATTCCAGAATACTTTACTTTGAAGAACTTCCTGCGAATCTGAATTCGTTGCTTTGACTTTCCAGATACTGATACATAGAGTCCCATAATCAACATAAAATACCTCAAGTATTGATCTTTCCGATGAAAACACAGTCTCTCCCCACATACACGACCTTAAAACACTTGATTGTTACATGTAGAATCTTGAACACAATAAAACCATTCTCGAAAGTCATTTACTTCCTATTCGCACTGCAATTTACCTACCTTAACGTACAGAACCACTCGTGCCTTATTAGCACTCCGACACCGCAGGATATGATCTCATTCCAATACAAACAATTATCTTCCTTCTCTATACACTGAGCATTCTTTATCAATAACAGCTCAAGACATCCTATTATTTTTCTCACATCTACGAAGCACCATATAACCTTTGTCAAAATTTTGCTTCACTCGTGCCATCTTCGGCTCAATTTCTGCAACCAGGATTGATCCGCCAGCATACCTCGAAACGGAACCAACATAGCACATAACCGTGCAATCAGCTAATCAATAGCAACCTCCCCAACTTGGCTCGAAGCCATATATCAAGACACACTTAACAACTCATATCACTTTTACTCAAATGATGCCACAATGCCACAGTGAGATTAAACTCAAATCATGCACAAGTTTTGTGAAAACACAGATCATCTAGTACCGTAATCCTCTACACATCTCGCATTCATCTCAACATCAGTTGAGTCCACTCTCTTAAGCGACCCAAATTTCCAAATTACAACACGTACCTTTCAATTACACATGGGACCTTCTAACATACACATAAGGATCATGCCACTTAAGAACACTCCGCAGGAGATAACCCACCTGCTTCGCCTCAATTTAGTACTTCAGCATACCATCCACCATAGTATACGTTACATAGTCAATTTAGTCTTCCTGAGCCTGAACTCATACCGCCACGTGTATAGCACTTTATTTTCCAACTAAGAGACACGAAAATATTCTTCACGCGCCCATAATTCGGGCTACACATCAAATCACAATAGGAATCGAACACTTAACAGTTCATCTATTATTCAACAGACTTCTTCATCACTACCAAGTCATATAGGTACATCTCGCAGTACTAACATACTCATCCCATGGATGTCCAACCGCCATTCCGGCTAATAGGGACAATACCGAACATATAAGTTCAAAACACTTGCTCACACAATCAGCACCTCGGTGCTCAAGCCATAGGCAAAGATCCGACCTCAAGTCCTCTAGACTGGCCCAACATACTCACAAAGATTATCTCTCGCCCCTCGATCGGGGAATCACAAATCATCAAGGCACATATAATACGAAGCGCTCACGTGCGCATACAGACGTGTGGAAGGAGTTTCAAGAGTTACATCTCAACCTGAATCAAGTACGCACGATAAGAATTCCAAGAAAGTGAAGTTTTCCTAAAGGTTCTGCAGCCTCTCGGGGATAATTACAGACGTCTCCGTACCGATCCGCGAGACTCTACTAAACTTGCTCATGACTCGTGAGACCTAATAACCTAGGCTCTGATACCAACTTGTCACAACCCAATTTCCATACCGGTCGTGATGTCGCCTCTCGTGAAGACAAGGCCAGCCAACTTACCCAAATCCTCTCTTTAACAATTACTAAACGTAAATGAATAGAAAGCACAACTTAATGGCATAAAAAAACTATTAATTACAACCCGACCGGGGTGTCACAAGTCACGAGCATCTAAAGAAGACTGAACACCACTACAGGGCCAATAATATATACAAAATAAAATCTGGAGTTCAAAAGATGAAGTCCGGTACCGCGAACGCTGGTGGTCACCTTGCTCAGCTACAATAGTAATACCTTCAGTCCGCTAATAACCCGCTACCGGGTGAACAACGCCTGCAACTGCACGCGAGGTGCAGGGAGTAAAGTGAGTACTCCAACTCAGTGAGTAATAAAAGTAAATAATAACTGAGCGGTAAGAAATCACGTAAAAGCACTTCATCATGCTATATAAGACAGTGCAAATCTTTGAGAAAACAGTAAAACCGTGAAAATCCTTTAGAAAATATCTGGACTCAGTTAAAAACCTCTTTTGAAAATATCCTTTCCAACAGTTAAGCAAATGAATGCGTAATCAGATAGTGCAAGTCAGCACATAAGTCAGCCCCTCGGGCACAGCACTCCACTAACAACTAACACCAGGGCGTCTGGTAAACAGTGCAAGAAGTAGCATGAATGCCAATGAAATGAGAGTGCTGAATGTCATGACACGTATTACAAACAGGAACCAATGCATGAATGCAATACAATGCATATGACCGCTGCGGCGCGCAGCCCGATCCGTTTGGGTACCCGCGCTCACTGTGGGGGTTCAGACTCCGGAGGGGCTCCTACAGCCCAAGCGCAATAGCAATATCACACCGCTGCGGCGTGCATCCCGATCCATCCTCAGTCCAGAAATGCACATATAACACTGCTGCAGTGCGCAGCCCGATCCATGCTCAGTCTAGAAATGCACATAAGCCACTTGGGCAATATCAAAAAAACAGTTCTCAGTTCCAAACGTCAATAACATGTTGTTTAAGTTTTCAAATCTTAGAAAAATGGCTGAGTTTGCAAATTAGTATTAAAACCCTAGACCGAGATCAAATAGTATGCACAAATAATGCGAAAACAGTGATATCAATCCCTGAAGGATTCACGTAGTTGGCTCGAAGCCCAAACATGGCAATCAGCCCAGATTATGATAATAACAAGTAGTTCAGTCAAATACGCGGTAAAAATCAACAACCGAGACGGACCAAGTCACAATCCCCAATGGTGCTCTACCCCACGCTCATATCCGGCATGCAAGTCACCTCAATACAGCACTATGGTGTGCAAATCCGGGGTTTCAGACCCTCAGGATATCATTTACAAGTATTACTCACCTCGAACCAGTGAAATCTCTAGCTCGCAACACCTTTGCCCCTCAAATCGACCTCCACGCGCGTCGAATCTAACCAAAATCAGAGCGAATACATCACAATATGCCAATGGAACAATACACAATCGAAAGCAATCGAAAATTAGCAAAAATCTCGAAACTAGCAAAACCCGAGCCCCGGGCCCACTTCTCGAAAAATTATAAAATTCACATTATCGGATTCCTCGTCTCGCCACGAGTCCATACATAACAAGAACTCCCAAATCCGAGCTCAAATGACCTATCAAATCCCAATTTGAAATATCAAAACTCAAGCCCTAGCTTTACCCCTTTTTAATGAATTTCAACCAATTTCCATGTTAAATCTATCATAATCTCGTGTATTTAGGCCAAGGAACTTACCTCAAATCATTCCTCCTTGAATCCCTCTTCAAAATCGCTTCAAAGCTCTCAAAGCTCGCTAAAAAATGGTGAAAAATATCCCAAGCTCGCGGATGAAATAATAAGTAAAAACCCCCTTCTGAACAGCTCTTTCCGCTTTTGCGGTTCTTTTTGTCGCTTCTGCGACACCGCTTTTGCTGTTACTTACCCGCTTCTGCGGTTCCTCAACTTTCCCCCAAGACCGCTTCTGTGGTCAACCAATCGCGTAAGCGGGTCCGCTTCTGCGGTCCGCTGGTCCGCTTCTGCAAAAAAATCACCCAGGCCCATTTTTCGCTTCTGCGGGCCCCCCTCTCACTTCTGCGGGACCGCTTCTGCGGTCCATTTCCGCAGAAGCGGAAATATCAGATACCGGATCCTTCAGCAGCCTTTAAACTCCAAATTTCATCCCGTTAACCATCCGAAATCACCCCGAGGCCCCCGGGACCTCAGCCAAAGGCACCAACATATCCCAAAACATCATACGAACTTGTTCCAATCATAAAAACACATCAAACAACACTAAAACCATTAAATCACATCGGATTCAGGCCTAAGTTTCTTAAAAACTTCCGAAATACACTTTCGATCAAAAATCCGACCAAATCACGTCCGAATGACCTGAAATTTTGCACGCACATCACAAATCACATATCAAAGCTACAACAACTCTCGGAATTCTATTCCGACCGTCGGGTCAAAATCTCACCTATCAACCGGAATTCGCCAAAATACTAACTTCGCCAATTCAAGCCTAATTCTACATCGGACCTCCAAAATCAATTCCGATCGCGCTCCTAAGTCACAAATCACCTCCCGAAGCTAACCGAATCGCCGGAAATCATATCCGAGCCCTCTAACTCATAAGTCAACGTCCGGTTGACTTTTCCAACTTAAGCCTTCCTTAAAGAGACCAAGTGCCTCATTTCTTATCAAAACTAATCCAAATCAACTCTCACACACCACATACCGATAATGAAATATGAAGAAGCAATAAACGAGGAAAACGGAGCAGTAACACATGAGACGACGGGTCGGGTCGTCACAATTAATTTTTATTTTACTCATCCTTTTTATTATTCAATGTCATTAGTTTGATAAACATAAAGTTCTTCTGAGGTTATTTTTATCTTGAAAGAATTATTTTTCTTCTTCGTCTTCTTGGAAGAAGTAAAAATTTGTGTCCTTTCCCCATAGTGAAAAATTGCTTCTGCTACTGGTCAAAATTATTTTTGCTTTCCCAGCCAAAAACCTCAGATCTCCAGAAACTGTTTATCTGAAGAAAAAAGTAAAAATTGCATGGGCGCCCTATTTAGTCGCCCCCATTTAACTTATACCCTTATTTTTAAAATTATTTAACCTATAACCTAATTTTGACAACTTCAGATCCTGCGACCTATGCGCTCCTTCTTCCTCCCCCTCTTTTTCTAATTTTGACAGCATCGCAAAACAGGAGATGAACCGGCACTGTCGGCCATAGCTTCAGATCAACATTCTCATCCGGGGAGAAGTTCAAGTCTACGCAAAAAATCCTCTTGCTGCTATTTGACTTCTTCAACACCGGTATGATTCTCTTTCCGACGACCGGAATAATCATTAACTGAAGTTTGGGAATATTAACAGAATCAACCTCAACTGAAGTTTCACAAGCTTTGGAGAAACAATATTAACAGAATAAACATCAACACAAAATCTAAACTCCAAAGTCTCAAGCATTGGCAGAATAAGATCGTTTTTGTCTGATCCTACATAACCGTTAAGTTTAGAATGTTCCAACTGAAGACTAACAGGTTTGGAAAACTAAAGTTTATTGCACTATAAACTAAAGAACTTCAGACTAATTTGTCTGAAGTTTTCTCTACAAACCGAAGAACTTCAGACTAATTTTTCTGAAGTTTGCACTACGAACTGAAGAATTTCAGACTAATTTGTCCGAAGTTTGCACTACAAACTGAAGAACATCAGACTAATTTGTCCGAAGTTTGCACTACAAACTGAAGAACTTCAGACTAATTTGACTGAAGTTTGCACTACGAATTGAAGAACTTCAGACTAATTTGTGCATTGGGGACACTGCACTCTTTTAAGTGTGGGGTGAGAGATTTTCCTTTGATATTGTTGTAAAAAATATATTTACTAATATAAAATTTTAAGTAGTTTAATTTGAAGTTTTAAAAATATTTTTACTATTAAAGAGTAGACATCTTTCTTTCTTTTTTACAAATCTGTTGTATTTTTTAATTTTTCTACAAACATTGAAATTGTCATCAAATTTAATATGAGTAATATAAGCTTATTATGCATGTGTCAATTAATGATTTTGTAGTCCATCACTTCTCAATGGTTAATTAATAATTAGTGAGCTGCACAACTGAAAAAGTTATCATGTTAATAATATGTATATTTGATTTGTGTCTTATATAATATATATACTACTGTCACACCTCCTTTTTACACACCTACCCCGAAAGGTAATGTATATAAGGGATTTTTCCATTTAAAGTGACATTATAATGGGATTATTTCTTTATTTTTAGAGTCGCCACTTGGGATAGGATGGGCTTTTGGTGTCCGAAGTCACCGGTTTAACTTGAATCCCCAAATCGAGGAAAACTTCGACTTCCCAGTTGAAGTCTGCGAACCAGAAATTCTGAATAAGGTATTCTGTTGACCCGAGGGAAGGTGTTAGGCACCCCCGGATCCCGTGGTTCTAGCACGGTCGCTTAAATTATTATAAATGGCTAAAATCTGATTTTAATACATGTTTTCACTTATGTGCCTTTTAACTTTAAACCGCTTTTACTATTCTTTTAAAGAGAATTGCAACGTCGTGAAAACGCGTCTCGAACCACGTCACATAAATGCACCCGCGGTTTTTGACACATTTCGACTTCGTTGAGATTTGGATTTGGGTCACATAAATGTGCACCCGAGTTTAGGAAGGTAAAATTATTAAAAAGCGTGCCTAAAGCGACTAACGTGTTATTATCTTTGCGGGAAGCCGTGAAATTCGCTAAATGGCACCTCCCGTATTTTAGTTTAAACATTTAAAGAGGGCCACGCAATTTATGCATTTATGTTTGGCGGGGCGCACCTCATTTTATTATTTAAAGGCCAACCTAGAGCAAATTACGATTTTCTATTTAATTTTGTCTCTGACAAGGCCTAAATAATTAATATCATCAATTGCTATTATTTAAAGTATGCAAGGATTTTGGGCCTCCAGTCCAAGTCCACACCCGAACAAGAGGAGAACCTCTTAATTCGAGCATGCTACTTAACTAGCGAGCCCTAAACCCAAATTACCAAATTAATACTATGAAGTCCAACCCTTAGCATTTTGGGCCTTAAAATGAATCCAGGAAGAAGAAGAACAAGCAGTTAGCTTCATAAAAAGCTGTCTCGTGTGCACAAATTTGGGCCCCCACCATATGCCTCAATTTGAACAGTCCAAAATCAACAATTTCAACAAATGAAACAAAGAATCCAGCAGATTGGGCCTGGGACTCAGCCCAGGAGGAAGAAAATTCATTGAGCCCTTGAAAGAGCTATCTGATGCTGGGCCTTAAGTAGACCTGGCCCAACTCTTATTTAAACAGAGGTTCTCGTTGGGGCTCTTAAATGAGTCCACATCTAGTGCAGATCCTAGATTATTGATTTTTAATTCACAATAGGTTTAGTTACTAGTGATCAAATAGCTGATTCTGAATTCAATTTTATTCAACTCATTCAATAGTTGATGAAGCTGGTAATCCTATATGCTTGTGTCTAACTCATTGTCTTTGAAGGCCAACATACAAACACTAAACGAGTAGACTAAAGTACCAGCATATTTGAACTATGAGATGCATTGGACTTCACAACGATATAACAACATGTCATTTTGAAGTTGAGTTCAACACATTATTCTAATTTAATCTTCAAATTAACATGATAGCAAATTCTGAATTAATGCACCATAAATGACATTTCTACTAACTACTCCTAATAACTCGACTGTTTAATGATTAATTACAAAGGAAGATCTAGAATCAGTCTCTTCACTTATGCTGTTGATAATATTGAAAGCTAGACTAGTCACCAAACGAAATTATACTAAACTAATGGATAATCAGCAATCCAATACAAATCAATAGTCCAAAGACCATCAGTCCAATAATCACAGCATCACAATTCTAAACAGTCCTAAAACAGTCCAGTCCAGTCCAAGTTATACAGTCCGAGATTCACGTAAATACAAAATCAAAATTAAACTACAACATATCATTTAACATCTAATCAACTATGGAACATGGCAGTTCAAACAGGTACAACTCAAGGAATATATTTTATTTCATTTCCACTTCAAAGGCTACATCAAATCAGGTTCGAATGTGTACCTGGAAGTGTAAGGTAACAAAAGAAAAGAGGAAAGTCAGCAGCAGTTCAAACAGCAAATCACAGTAATAGGAATCAGCAGTATCACAGCAGTTCAGCAACAAAAATCAGAGGTTCACAAGCTCAGAAAGCCATATTAACCGACCAAGACCAATTTCAATCAATAAAACAACCAAAAACAGCTCAAATACACCCAAAAATAGCTCGAATTTGAACCCAGGACACTTCTGAAGCTTCAGCACTTAAAAGTCAAGCTAAGTGACGAGAATTAATGCCTAGAACTCAAAATTAACCTAGCAGATTCAATGTAACAGTGTTTTTTTTTTGAGTTTTTTTACTGGTTTTTCTCTTTTTTGTTTTGATTTTTTTTTGAAGGACTTAAGATCTAAGGGAAATTTTGAACTATAAGAGTTCAGATTTTGAACTTCTTTTGATTTGAAATTCAAATTTGGAGGCTATAGCTTGCAGGAGAGGTTTTGGGGAGGGAATTTTCAGATGTGTAAAAACCCGTTAATCAAGGCACTAGGGCTGCCTTTTATAGGCAAAGAAAGGGGGCAGAATGTTCTGAAAGTTTTCACTCATTCCCCCCCCCCCCCTTTTTTTTTAATTACTTATTAACTCCTAAAAGTTGTGGTCTTGTTCGACCCTAAGTTACTGACTAATTAAGAATGACAGTAAACTTACACCTAACGGTCCNGGTGTTCTAGTTTTGTTTTCTACCTATAGAATACCTATACTACCCTCATTTTGATTCTGAAATTGCTTAGCCTTAACAAACTGAGCCATTCCAATGCCCACAATACCCATGAAGACCCCCTGAAATTACTAACACTAGTTAAACTCTATCAGCTACAACCAATCACCTAAACTAGCTTAAACTAAATAAGACTAATTGCTAAACCGAAGAGATTTCTGACTAAAAATCACTAAATTAAACTAATTAAAAGCCATGTTGAATTACCAAATTAAAACTAATCAATATCAAACAAAATCAGTTAAACTATCCAAGCAGAAGATTGAATTAATGCTTAAAATGGAATTAAACTAAACTAGGACAAATTCACGAACGAGACCAGTATTGAATCAAAACAGAACAAATCCTAATCTAATAATCAAACGAAAAACCAAAAATTAAAACGAGCCAGACTCAAATGGTCAATCAGAGCGTGAAAACCAAAACAGAATTGACAAAATTAAAAACAGAAATTAAACTAGAATCTAACAATCAAAACAAAAGAAAAAGAGTTAAACAAAGAAAAGGACACTGAACTCCCCAGACTGCCCTCGACTTGATGAATTTCTTTGGCATTTTTGGGTTACAACTGTCCTTAATCATGTGAAAACACATGATTAAGGGTTATTATAACCCAATATCGAAGAATCTCCAATTTTAGCATTTTAGGATTTTTCGGTCCAATTTTGATTTAATATTCGAAGCCTTCTGGTGATATTCGAAGGGAAATAGTTGCATATTTGGGCTGAGGGAGTTAAGGAGATTCAGGGGTGTAAGTTTGGTTGAATTTGGATGAGTTTGCGTTTTGGCCGGATTTTTTCAATCTAATATTCGAGACGTTTGGCCGGGATTTGAGTGAAATTATGTTGGGGTTTGGAAAGAGGATAGTAAGGGGGTTCTATGGTGTATTTTTGGACGGAAATGGAGGTCGGCCGCCGCCTTGAGGCGATTTCCGGCGGCGGCACAAGGCGGAGCCGGCGGAGGAAGATGAGTACGAGGAAGATAGAAAATGTTTTTTTTAGGGTTTCTACGTTTTCAGGCAATTTTATGTAACGTCCAAATCAATTATGGACCGTTAGATTGGAGAAGATAGCTGGCCAGGATTATTTTTTGACTTAGAGATATCAAAACGACGTAGTATTGGCATGATACTACGTCCTTTTGAGGGATCCTAGGGGCTGAAGATTGGACCAGGTCTGGGGTTATTGGGCTAGGTAAATGAAATGGGTTTGGGGGTTTTTTTGGACCATTTTAACGGATTGGGGCCCCAAATCCCCCCTTTTTTTATTTCAGATTTTCCTTTATTTTCCTCTTTTCTTTTACCCCTTTTTTATTACTTTCTGACTTTATTAATTTTAAAAATAAAAATAAAAGACCCAAATGGACTCTAAAATCATACTAATTAAAATTCTAAAATTAACTAATCTCTAATTTAAAAGAAAACTTAAGACGAATTCTAGAAATTGAAAGTGAAAATGCAGAGAACCATTTTTGTTATTTTCCTTATTTTTGTAATATTAAAATATATACTATTTTGTATTTTTGAAATTATATCAAGTAATAATGCACACAAAAATGCAAACAAGGCACAGAATCATGCAATTTAATTCCTAAAAATCCAAATAATAAAGAAAAATCCTAATTCTAAAGAATTTTGTAGGAGTAGTTTAAGCGTGGCAAAAATCACGTGCTCACAACTACTGGTAGAATTTATCCTGTTTCATTAATAGGACTATCACGAGATAACCATAGAAGGGCTATGTATAACAAGTTAATTTCCTAAGCTATCATATTATCAGTAAGATTTAAGTTAATAGCATTCACTGTTACTGCAAAAACATTTTATGCTAAATAATGCAATTCAACTGGTTATAACAAGGTTTCACTCTATTTTTCTAGTTATGACATTAAACAGGTATGATATGAAAATTAATTTTGTTGTTGTAGGTTAATTTACACTATGATGTAAGTAACTTAATTATTCACTATCAATGCTTTGAACTTAAACTCTTAATTGAAACATGCTTAACTATAATTGCATATCTAGTTGTTGCTCAGCGGGAAAAAGGCTTGTCAATTGAAGGATCTTTGACATAAAAGATAGAACAAAGTACTAACATGAGTAGGACTAAGAGAAGGAATTCCAAGAGAAAATGGCCTGGCTGGCTCCGACTACTAGGATGTTGATTTGTGATATGTGAAATGTTTAGAACCTTTGTTTATCTTAACCTTAAGCATGTTGGTTTCCAGGATCACTCTTTGTCGTTTGTATCTTTTTAAAAGTAATTTGGGAAATTACAAGATTGGATTTGGTCGCTCACAAAGTTTAAATGTGTAACTGTAAATTCGGTACAAGCAGAGGCGGAGCCAGAATTTGAACCTTATGAGTTCGGAATTGTAATCCTTTAAGTTACAGCTGGGTTCTAAATCAATAAGTTGTAATATTCAACAGATTTCTTAAGGCAAATATATGATTTGATCAAAGCTATTGGGTTCGGCAGTGTCACGACCCAAAATCCACTAAGGGTCGTGATGGCGTCGGACACCACTGTCAGGCAAGCCAACCATAATTACTTAATTAAATTCTCATTTAAGGACTTATTTAAAATCATTCCTTTTATACATCAAACAATAATTAACGAAATCCTCTAAAAGGTGAAGTCTTTAGCAAATTTAATGTTAAACAATCTCATAACCATCCCAGAACCCGGTGTCACAAGTACATGAGCTATCTCTAAGAAATAATATAATACAACAACTATCCAGAATACAGATAGAACAGAAGGTAAATATGGAAATCTAAAAGAGACTCTGCCAGCTGCGAGTCGTCTCGAGAAGTGCAGCTCACCTAAGTCTCCGTATCAACCATGCTGCTACGTCCACTAAGCCGCTAGAGATGCATATGCCTGTGCAACAAAAATGCACAGCAAGTGTAGCATGAGTACGAAAATAACGTGTACTCAGTAAGTATCCCGCCTAATCTCAAAGAAGTAGAGACGAGAGGTCGACTTCGACACTTACTAGCGGTCCAATAATGATACATCAATAATATGACAAATCGAGGATTTATACAAAAATATGATTATAATTCAATAGAGTGAAACATGTAAGCGATTCATCATATTTATGTGAAATTTCCCAAAGTTTCCTTTTTATCATTTATACATATATTCTCAGCCGGAAAGAAATCATATCAACTTCAATAAGTTTCAAGACAAGCATTACAAGCATGCGCAAATCATGTCGAGGGCGTACGACACGATCCAACAATATTTAAACTGTGCACTGCCAGAGGGCCGAATGGCGTGAATCATATGCATCTATTTAATCTACCGAGGCGTTCGGCCCGTTCCACAATAGATAAACACATTCAAACAGTCAAACCAATAATTCATCAAGGAGCAAATATTCAGGAAAGGCAAGTTTCTCTTTCAAAAATCAAGAAATGATATCTAGCCTTTTAGAAATTCATTTACACGTTCATTATGTTCTAGATATTTTTGAGTTTGTCAACAAGGTTGCAAGTATTACAAGTAAGCATGCTTTTGGGCCCTAAACTACCCGGACTTAAGCATAATAGTAGCTACGCACGGACTCTCATCACTTCGTGCGTACGTAGCCCCCACAAATAGGAGCATATGACCAATTAACTCACATATGGTGACAATTCCCTCATACAAGGTTAGAAAGGAGTCTCACCTCGCTTCGAAGTTCCATAACCGGCATTCCACGCTCTTCCGAAGACTCGAATCGAAGCACTATGCTCCAAAACTAGCCAGCAATTATGCAAATCCATTAATACACGTTCAATTACTCCTAATGATCCAATTATGACAATTCCTAACTCCGATTGAAAAGTTGACAAAAATGCCCTCGGGTCCACGTGCCCGGATTCTGAAATTTTTTGAAGATAAAGTTTGCCCATAACCTCACGAACTCAAATATATAATTTACTCTCAATTTCATTCCAGAAATCGTGGTCAAAATCCAAGAATACAATTTCTAGGTCTCCTACCAAATACCCACAATTACTACCAAATTTTCATGCTCAAATCCGTACATAATCCAAGTATTAACTCAAAACTAGTAGAATCCACTTACCTCATGCTTGGTGGTGAAAATAGCACCTCAAATTTGCTCCAAAAATCGGCTCCATTGGAAGACATGGGGTTGAAATGAACCCAACCCTCGATTTAAAAGAAATCACTGCCTCCAGCATTTCCGCACCTGCGGTCACTTGACCGCTTCTGCGGTTCCGCAGGTGCGGTTCCAATACCGTTTCCGCGGTCCTCCTCCAGCTGCCCCAGCCAGCTTCTGTGCCACACCGACCGCATCTGCGATCACGCAGGTGCGGAAATTCCTTGGTACCTGCGGCCTCTGACTCCTTCACTTCTAACCGCTTCTGCGGTCCCCTTCCTCGCTTCTACGGGGCCGCTTCTGCGGTGAACTCTCCGTAGAAGCGGTTACACCAGCAACTAGACCCCCTTCAGCTCATCCTTCAAGTCCCAATCGATTCTTTAACCATCCGGAATCCACCCGAGGCCCCCAGGACCCCAACCAATCATACCAACCAGTTCCAAAACACATGACAGACTTGCTCGAGGCCTCAAATCATATCAAACAATGCTAAAATCATGAATCGACCTCCAATCCAAGCTTAATGAACTTTAAGAATTTCAAACTTCTTAATTCGATGCCGAAACCTATCAAATCATGTCCGATTGACCTCAAATTTTGCACACAAATTATATTTGACATTACGGACCTACTCCAACTTCCGAAATCGAAATCCGACCCCGATATCAAAAAGTCCACTCCCGGTCAAACTTCTCAAAAACCTTCAAATTACTATCTTTAGCCAAATGACTCAAAAACGACCTACAGACCTCCGAATTCACTTCCAATCGCGCTCCCAAGACCAGAATCACCATACAGAGCTATTGCCAGACTCGGAATCCCAAACGGAAAAATTGATAATACTGAGATGCACTTCAACCCAATTTATGAAATTTCTTCCAAAATGCTAACTTCCAAAATAGGCGCCAAAACACTCCCGGGTCACCCAAAACCCGATCCGGGCATACGCCCGAGTTCGAAATCATCATAAGAACCTACTGGAACCTTCAAATCCCGATTCCGAGGTCGTTTACTCTGAAATGTAATCTTAGTCAATTCTTTCAACTTAAAGCTTCCGAAATGAGAGTTCTCTCTCCAAATCAGCTCCGATCTTCCTGGAATCCAATTCCTGCCATGCGTATAAGTTGTAATAACTGAAATGAAGCTGCTCATGGCCTCAAACTGTTGAACGACCCGCTAGAGCTCAAAACGACCGGTCGGGTCGTTACATTCTCTCCCACTTAAACATACATTCGTCCTCGAACGTGCTAAGAAATGGGCTGGAGTGGTCCGAAATCACTGTTTAACACCTTGAGCACCTCCCCGTGCTAACATAGTTCAGATAAGCACAATAACTCGATCAAATATGAAGATATTCCCTTTTATTTAAACAATTAAGCTTAGAACCCAAATTCCAACGTCCGAAATTCTCTGCCAGGCCTGCTTCCAATATATGAACACCGAATCAATCACTACACGATGTACTAGGACATGACTGCATGCCTTTGTTGAATTCTCACCGTGCATCACCTTATTCACAGGACCATAATAACATTCTCTGATCATAATAACCAACATTCCCCGAATCTGATGCTCACAGCGCACCTCAAGATATATATAAGTCTTGTTCCAACTCTCGCAATACCGCCACGACAGAAGAGATGTGTAGAAATTCATAACCAACTGCCAAGTCAACAAATCAGTGAGGCTACACTCCTAACAAGAACTTTACTTCATTCTGAACAAGATAATGGTATTTGCTCTTTAATATACTTCATATAATCCGATCGCACTGATCCTAGATCCAATAACCTTGTCTTACCCAATACAAATTGCTCAGGCAACAAGCCACCCCAGTCATGATCTAAAATCTCATATGCTGCCACAATGTGCCAATAGGCTACTAATTCGAACATGATACATAAGGAAAACGAACTTTGGAGGGGACTACTCAACTCACACAGCTAATACGAGTTCCCCTCAGGAAAATAGGAAACAAAACACATAAAAACGGATATAGGGAACTGTACTCAACATCACACTGTTGCGGCGCGCAACCCGATCCAAACAACATACCCTTGGAGGCGTGCCACCTGATCCACACATAAAACTCACATAAGGAGATACACACCGAGCTAGATTGCTCATTATGACAAAATACCGAATATCGGTCACAAGCATGCTAAGTGCATGATACCATCCCTGGGGAGACATATAGCACTATAAGCTACAAAACCCAAGCACAATTGAGGTGCGATATACGATCTGAATCTCAAGAGCCATTCTACTCATATAACATCCTCTCTACGCGGAACCTCAACACACAAGAAATTAACCAAGCCGTATCACAACTCACACGGCGCAATATATCATTAAATGAAATGGTTGATGACGAAATAACACCCCGACTGCTCTTCCATAAGGAGCGCATTGCTGAAATGAACATATCTTGCCTGCTATAGAGCCCATATTCACATTTAAATCCATCCACAGACCTCAAGCTGATTCTGATCGCACTGAACTAGGCTAATACCTTTCAAAGGTCCATAATGACTCCCCTTTTTCTCATAACACACCAGAACAACCATCATAACCGGAGTAATCCTCCACAGTCTACAACCCAATAAACCGAGTTCCCTCTAGGCATCAATTCTCAATTAAACGTCATCACCACCATCTTCATGCTTGGTTTAATTCTTCAATCAATCAGGGGAATACATGCCAATATACGATAGAACACCATTTTCATCATAACTCCGGAACCACTAATAGATTAACACTTTATCATATAAAAACCTTTCACTTAACTCACTTCAGGAGAACCATAGCAACACACGCGTAAATTCTCATAACTGTAGAATATGCAAATCTCTAAGTGGTGGTCTAAGCCACCATAGCCCTTCCAGGATCAGCCTCCACATAACAGGCCATAACAATAGAATACTTCTGAATAACATCAATTACGGTGGCCGACAAGCCTCACACGTACCGTCAAAAATCACTTGCATAACTTGATCACGCTGAAGGAACTGACCACTACCACCAATATGCCAATTCAACTATGGCTAACCAATCTATCTTCTTTTAATTTATCCTTGATTGCCTTAGAAATAATAATAATAATAATAATTTCAACACCTAACACACTCCATCTGCACTCGTCCCGAGTGACCTTGAATCACGAGACCATACTGTCTCAAATCCCACTAACCATTTCATACCTCTCCTGCGCGCACATACGCATCCTCAACCGGTATGCCCATTATTATAACCCCCTACGAATCCGCTAGGACCGTTGTTGAGAGCCACCCGCTCTGACTTGGCCCCAAATATAATCAACTCCATGAACCTTCTAGCACATGAATACCCTCTCGATGATGCACTCGGCAGAATCACTTCCCTTGAAACCCGCATCTATACAAGGCATAAATGTTGAATCCTTCCCCCAAGTCTGTACATGAGCCACTAAGGTCAACCATAGCACACTTTTAACAATTCCTTTGTTCAGATTACCATTTATGTTCTTTTCCCGTAGCTGAATTAACCCATCAATATGCTAATAACCAGAAACCTCGCAAGTAGTTAACCATGCAACCCAATCATAGGCGGTGGGACTCTCCCACTTAGCTTGAAGCCACTATTACACAACTCTGGAATTCACTAGGATTCTTTATCTCTTATTGACATAACCTTGCGCAATCAACCGCCAAAATTCTCAGAATCTTTTTGTAAACCCCCCCCCCCCTTTTATACTCAGAATCATCAACCACATTCGCACGACTGATCTCTTTGCTGTATAACCAATAGAATTCTTCGCAGAGGCTTCGCCAACCATGCGACCGCTGATCTGCTCACTGGAAATAACCCACCTGAATCTGAGCTCACTCTCTAGCTGTTCAAGACCATTCACCCCTCGTGAACATCAGTTAAATGTGCGGCAACATCCTTCCAATTCAAAGTTATGTTGTATCCTTCTTCTTTTCAAGCAGCTCCTTTCCGTTATATCAATTCTCCTGCCGCGTAATAGCCCACACTTCAAATTAAATCTGTAGACCCAATCATCGTCCGCTAAAATCCCCAAATCATTCAAAACTTTCCTTAAGGTGTGTGGTCATCCTATCACAAAACCCATATGCAACTCCGCCACTCTCCCACTTTGGCGGAACTCACTCCTTTAATCAACTACTCGACCTTCACTTCTTATACCTGGCCTTCTAGAAATGTTAACCACCGCCTGACACTCCCACATGTCCTTCCTCATCCTTTGCTACTCAGTTGTTGCCTTAAATAAAATCTATCTTCGTAGCACTTGAACCCACAAATCGCTACCAACTTTAAACCTTTTCGAAAGTCATCTTTCTCGAGCCGTCAACATTAGAAACACCGATTCAATCCTAAACCATCGCACCCTGCGATATCTAACAATCGTTTCTCCAATATTATTTCACAATATCTTACCCCAAAAGAGAATTGCAGAAGACCATAACACCGGCGAACTTAACACATAAAATCGAGGACGCCGACACTACATCGTAGACAAAAATTCCACCACGCTCGAAAATACCAAGTCTTGTTACCCCATCACCCTAATCTGGACATTCATAGGCCAATTGTTTTTCCTCCGCCGGAAGTGAAATATCATAACTCTGAATCGTGCACTGAGTAGACTTCCTTTCAAATTATTCACCGCCCCAACACATAGGAAAGTATCCTACCATCAAGTTAATACTGTGCGATATCCAATCGTGAGCATCATCGCAACCTGTGCATAGCCTCCAAGCTCGTAGAAGCACAACTACAGAGACGAAATGATAGAAAAATCCTTCCGCAAGGCGACGCCAATAGCCCAACCAACTATACCGGGAGAAACATCCTGCACCACATTTGTAGTACCATTAAAATTCTGCAATTTTCTATGAATAACAAGCGGTTCGCATCGCGTAAGATTGAGTAGGAAGGAAACAAGGGCATAAACCTCAAGGAATCAAATCGCACGATGTAGCCTCCCGAAGATAAGTACAGGCGTCTCTGTACCGATCCGCGAGACTCTATTAGACTTTCTCATGACTCGTGAGACCTAAGGGAACCTAGTGCTCTGATACCATGTGGTCACGATCCAAAATCCACTAAGGGTCGTGATGGAGCCGGACACCACTGTCAAGCAAGCCAACCATAATTACTTAATTAAATTCTCATTTAAGGACTTATTTAAAATCATTCCTTTTATACATTAAACAATAATTAACGAAATCCTCTAAAATAAGGTGAAGTCTTTAGCAAACTTAATGTTAAACAATCTCATAACCATCCCAGAACCTGGTGTCACAAGTACATGAGCTATCTCTAGAAACAATATAATACAACAACTGTCCGGAATACAGATAGAACAGAAGGTAAATATGGAAATCTGAAAGATACTTTACCGGCTGCGGGTCGTCTCGAGAAGTGCAGCTCACCTAAGTCTCCGTATCAACCATGCTACTACGTCCACTAAGCCGCTAGAGACGCATATGCCTGTGCAACAAAAATGCACAGCAAGTGTAGCATGAGTGCGAAAATAACGTGTACTCAGTAAGTATCCCGCCTAATCTCGAAGAAGTAGAGACGAGAGGTCGACTTCGACACTTACTAGCGGTCCAATAATGATACATTAATAATATGACAAATCGAGGATTTATACAAATATGATTATAATTCAACAGAGTGAAACATGTAAGCAATTCTTCATATTTATGTGAAATTTTCTAAAGTTTCCTTTTACATTATTTATACATATATTCTCAGCCAGGAAGAAACCAAATCAACTTCAATAAGTTTCAAGTCAAGCATTACAAGCATGCGCAAATTATGCCAAGAACGTACGACCCGATCCAATAATATTTAAACTGTGCACTGCCAGAGGGTCGAATGGCGCGAACCATAGATGCATCTATTTAATCTACCGAGGCATTTGGCCCATTCCGCAATAGATAAACACATTCAAACAGTCAAACCAATAACTCATCAAGGAGCAAATATTCAGAAAGGCAAGTTTCTCTTTCAAACAAGAAATGATATCTAGCTTTTTAGAAATTCATTTACACGTTCGATATGTTCTAAACATTTTTGAGTTTGTCAACAAGGTTGCAAGTATTACAAGTAAGCATGCTTTTGGGCCCTAAACTATCCGGACTTAAGCATAATAGTAGCTACGCACGGACTCTCGTCACCTCACGTAGCCCCCAAAAATAGGAGCACATAACCAATTAACTCACCTATAGGGAATTCCCTCTTACAAGGTTAGAAAGGAGACTCACCTCGCTTCGAAGTTCCATAACCGGCATTCCACGCCCTTCCAAAGACTCGAATCGATGCACTATGCTCCAAAACTAGCCAACAATTATGCAAATCCATTAATACACGTTCAATTACTCCTAATGATCCAATTTATGACAATATCGAAAAGTTGACAAAAATGCCCTCGGGCCCATGTGCCCGGATTCCGAAATTTTTCGAAGATAAAATTTGCCCATAACCTCACAAACTCAAATATATAATTTACTCTCAATTTCATTCCCAAAAATTTGCTCAAAATCATACAATTTCTAGGTTTCCTACCAAAACCCCACAATTTCTACCAAATTTTCATGCTCAAATCCGTACATAATCCAAGTATTAACTCAAAACTAGTAGAATCCACTTACCTCATGCTTGGTGGTGAAAATGGCACCTCAAAGTTGCTCCAAAAATCGGCTCCATTGGAAGAAGTGGGGTTGAAATGAACCCAACCCTCGATTTAAAAGAACTCACGGCCTCCAGCATTTCGCACCTGCGGTCACTTGACCGCTTTTGCGGTCCTCCTCCAGTTGCCCCAGCCCGCTTCTGCGCCGCACCAACCGCATCTGCTATCACGCAGGTGCAAAAATTCCTTCGCACCTGCGGCCTCTGAATCCTTCACTTCTAGCCCCTTCTGCGGTCCCCTTCCTCGCTTCTTGTGGGCCGCTTCTGTGGTGAACCCTCCACAGAAGCGGTTACACCAGCAACCAGACCCCCTTCAGCTCATCCTTCAAGTCCCAATCGATGCGTTAACCAACCGGAATCCACTTGAGGCTCCCGGGACCCCAACCAATCATATCAACCAGTCCCAAAATATATTACGGACTTGCTCGAAGCCTCAAATCATATCAAACAACGCTAAAATCATGAATCGGCCTCCAATCCAAGCTTAATGAACTTTAGAATTTCAAACTTCTTCATTCGATGCCGAAACCTATCAAATCACGTCTGATTGACCTCAAATTTTGCAGACAAATCATATTTGACATTACGGACCTACTCTAACTTGTGGAATCGGAATCCGACCCCGATATCAAAAAGTCCACTCCCGGTCAATCTTCTCAAAAACCTTCAAATTACTATCTTTAGCCAAATGACTCAAAAACGACCTAGATACCTCCGAATTCACTTTCGATCGCGCTGCCAAGACCAGAATCACCATACGGAGCTATTCCCAGACTCGAAATCCCAAACGGACATTGATAACACTAAAATGCACTTCAACCCAATTTATGAATTTTCTTCCAAAATGCTAACTTCCACAATGGGCGCCAAAACGCTCCCGGGTCACCCAAAACCCGATCCGGGCATACACCCAAGTTCGAAATCATCATACGAACGTACTGGAACCTTCAAATCGCGATTTTAAGGTTGTTTACTATGAAATGTAATCTTAGTCAATTCTTTCAACTTAAAGCTTCCGAAATGAGAATTCTCTCTCCAAATCAGCTTCGATCTTCCCCGAATCCAATTTCGGCCGTGCGTACAAGTCATAATACCTGAAATGAAGCTGCTCATAGCCTCAAACTGCTGAACGGCGCACTAGAGCTCAAAACGACCGGTCAGGTCGTTACAGGCCGAACCCGCATCCAAAACTCTGCCTCTGCCCTGGGTACAAGTTCAAGTTGTAATCAACCTAACACATTAAAGATGTCTAGCTCCATTTCAAGATGTTGGCATGTAGGGACGGAACTTTTATCTAGTATGATGAAATGTCTCCTTAGTATCTTCACTTTCAACAAATTCAAAAATTTCGTTCAATCAGAGACGAATTTAGAATTCAAAATAAACATCCGGCATAAAAATTCATTAAATTAAACTCCACATTTATGTGTACATGGTAATTACTCCGCCTCTAATTATACAATGTATGCAAATTAATATGTATATGGTACATCCGCCTTTGTCTATATATCCAAGTTTAGAATGTTATCCCAAAAATTGATAAACATATCTTCATCCCCATCAATGCATCAAGATTAGGATAGGTCCTGAAATTACGTATTTTGAAATTGGTTTACAGTAATAAATTACACCATTCGATTTACGTGTACATGGTAATTAATCCCCCTCTAATTATACAATGTATGCATATGCAAACAAATGTGTATATGGTACATCCGCCTCTGTCTATATATCCAAGTTTGAAATGCTATCCCAAAAATTGATAGACATAGCTTCATCCCACATCAATGCATCAAGATCAAGAATGGGTCCTGGAATTGCGTATTTTGAAATTGGTTTACAGTAATAAATGTTTGACTTTTGCACACCATTCGATTTCATCATACTAGATAAAAGTTCCATCCCTACACGCCAACATCTTGCAATGGAGCTAGACATCATTAATGTGTTAGGTTGATTATACATAATTCAACTTTAACTTGTACCCTGGGCAGAGGCAGAATGTTGGATGCGGGTTCGGCCAAACCCAATAGCTTTTGATCAAATCATATATTTTCCTTAAGAAATCTATTGAATATGTACAACTTATTGATTTAGAACCCAACTGTAACTTAAAGGATTACAATCCCGAATTCATAAGGTTCAAATTCTGGCTCCGCCTCTGCTTGTACCGAATTTACAGTTACACATTTAAACTTTGTGAGTGACCAAATCCAGTCTTATAATTTCCCAAATTACTTTAAAAAAGATACAAATGACAAAGAGTGATCGTGGAAACCAACATGCTTAAGGTTAAGATAAACAAAGGTTCTAAATATTTCACATATCACAAATCAGCATCCTAGAAGTCGGAGCCAGCCAGGCCATTTTCTCTGGGAGTTCCTTCTCTTAGTCCTACTCATGTTAGTACTTTGTTCTGTCTTTTAGTTCAAAGATCCTTCAATTGACAAGCCTTTTTCCTGCAGAGCAACAATTAGATATGCAATTATAGTTAAGCATGTTTCAATTAAGAGTTTAAGTTCTAAGCATTGATAGTGAATAATTAAGTTACTTACATCATAGTGTAAATTAACCTACAACAACAAAATTAATTTTCATATCATACATGTTTAATGTCATAACTAGAAAAATAGAGTGAAACCTTGTTATAACCAGTTAAATTGCACTGTTTAGCGTGAAGTGTTTTTGCAGTATTAGTGAATGCTGTCAACTTAAGTCTTACTGATAATATGATAGCTTAGGAAATTAATTTGTTATACACAGCCCTTCTATGGTTATCTCGTGGTAGTCCTATTAATAAAACAGAATAAATTCTACCAGTAGTATGTATATTATATAAGATACAAATCAAACATACATATTATTAACATGATAACTTTTTCAGTTGTGCAACTCACTAATTATTAATTAACCATTAAGAAGTGACTACAAAATCATTAATTGACACATGCATAATAAGCTTATATTGCTCATATTAAATTTGATGACAATATTAATGTTTGTAGAAAAAATTAAAAAATACAATAGATTTGTAAAAAAAGAAAGAAAGATGTCTATTCTTTAATAGTATAAATATTTTTAAAACTTTAAATTAAACTACTTAAATTTTCATATTAGTAAATATATTTTTTACAACAATATCGAAGGTAACATATTGCAAATACATGTCTAACATCTCATTTATTTAGATAACCCTTTTTTCATATAAATAATAATATTACTATGTGAAGTTAAAGACTTTATGTCGTTTATGAATACATATGCTATAAACAACAAGTATGAAAAAAATTACAAAGACTAATTCTTTTGCATATATGTGCTAATAAAAAAACCATAAGGCCTCTTATTAAAATTTGGCTTTAGGCCACTAATTTTATGAAGCCGCCATTGGAAGAATGAGAGGGAAATCGATATGCGCGGGTCCTAGATAGGAAAGAACTTCAAGGATTATCTGTGACAATCCTATTGCGTAGGACTCCGAAATCTCCGCAAATTGCATTTTATTGTGACGAATTCCGGAACCTCCACAATAAAACTTCCCCAAATTGATAGACTTTTTGTAGTATCTTTTCCTAAGTCAAAACGATTCCGGTTTCTAAACTAAGCAAATGTCAAACCTTGTTCCATTTAAAATTAGGATTATTATGTTTATAAAAAGAGTTCCAAGACCACTTACTAAAATATTCATAATTATAAATTTGTTATTTGACCAAGAGAGAAGTTCTAATACTTTGCTTAGTTATTCATGATGAAGTGTCAAAAACGTCGTGAGAAATCTCGTAAGCTGCTGGAAAATAAAGGTGGAACTATTAGTGGACATTAAGGATTTTCTCCTAAAGATATTCCTAGGAAATCTAGGACAAAAACAACCGTAAAAAACATTGTGAAAAAGGATCAAAAGTTCAATCCATCAACTATTCGGATTTGCAACAAGAAGGATACTACTACAAAGAAAAATGAGAAATCGAATGGTGTGCAAAAGTCAAACATTTATTACTGTAAACCAATTACAAAATATGATTCCAGGACCTATTCCTGATCTTGATGCATTGATGTGGGATGAAGATATGTTTATCAACTTTTGGGATAACATTCCAGACTTGGATATATAGACAGAGACGAATGTACCATATACATATTAATTTGTATGTGCATACATTGTATAATTGGAGACGAATTAATTACCATGTACACATAAATGTGGAGTTTAACCAAGTGATGAAAGTAGAAAATCATATAGTATAAAACTCCTGTGCTCCATTGAATCGTGGCGTGGGCAGCGCATCAATTGCATATTTCAAATATTTAAAAGAAAATGAGGTAAAAATAAACATTTAGTAGGATTCAATTTACTGTTGCGGCCAAACGCACATGCTAGTATATACGGTCGTCAAGTAATAAAGTGACTAAAAGTCGGATGTCGAACCCACGAAGACTTGTGATTAACTATTAACTAAATTAGACTATCCTAACTATCTAAACTAAAATTAATCCTAGAAGTATTTGATTTTAAACTAATTAAAAAAAAAGAAAAATAAATAGTAAACTCTGAGATTATTATGTAATCAATGCGAAGAAAACGATCTAGGGTTATGGGTTATCTAACAATCATATTGTATTCTTCAATTGAATTGAATAATTAATTGTCACGACCCAATTCCCATACCCGGTCTTGATGGCGCCTCTCGTGAAGACAAGGCCAGCCAACTAACCCAAAACCTTTCACTAACAATTATTAAACATGACTGAATAGAAGATACAACTTAATGGCATTAGAAACTGTTAATTACTACCCGACCGGGGTGTCACAAGTCACGAGCATCTAGGGAAAAACCTTAACACAACTACAGGCCAATAAATATATACAAGTGAAATTTTTGGAAAACAAAAGACAACATCCGGTGCCGCGAACGCTGGCGGTCACCTTGCTCAGCTACAATAAGAATACCTTCAATCCGCTAATAACCCGCTACCGGGTGAACGATACCTGCAACTGCACGCGAGGTGCAGGGAGTAAAGTGAGTACTTCCAACTCAGTGAGTAATAGAAGTAAATAATAACTGAGCAGCAAGAAATCACGTAAAGCAACCAACGGGCTGTACAGAAGCTGGGTACAATTTCCGAGAAAACAGTGAAATCAGAGAACTTCTTAAAAATGTTTCGGCTCAGTTCAAATCTCTTTAGAAAATGGTCCTTTCAATAATTACGAAAGCTGTTCAAAATAGTTAGTGCTGATTAGCACAGAAAATCCGCCCCTCGGGCCCAAATACCACAGCATAGCAGGTAAAAATGCAAATAAGTATGCAAGATGAACACATAAAAGTTCGCCCCTCGGGCATGAATTTCGTTACTAGTCAGTCATTGTTACCTGACCGGTCAGCCATTGTTACCTGACCCAACGCGTGTTTCAGTGCCATTGTTACCACTGGTCAGCCATTGTTACCTGACTGGTCAGCCATTGTTACCTGACCAAAACACGTATGACAGTGTCATTGTTACCACTGTCCAATTCTAAATGGGTACCCGCGCTCACTGTGGGTGTGCAGACTCCGGAGGGGCTCCTACAGCCCAAGCGCTATATCATCATAAGGCCTGAAAGCATGTACATGTCAACATGAGGCCTGAAAGCCTTCTCACATTACACTCGAGGCCTGAAAGCCTCCTCATAATACACTCGAGGCCTGAAAGACTCCTCACATCACTCAGCATATCCTCACATACGGCCCTCGGCCTCAATCAGTCCAAAAATAATCATAAGCCCCTCGGGCATTAGTAAAGAAACAATAATGCTCAGCTCAAACAGTAGTTCAAATATCAGTTAAAACTCAAGGTTGAGTAAAAATATAGCTGAGTTCATGAAACAGTGTAATAACATTGGACTGAGTTCAAATAATATTTCAAATAGTGAGGAAAAACAGTGATGATAGCTCATAGGGAGTTCAAACAGTCGGCAATAAGCCCCAAATATGGCAGTAAGCCCAAGTCATAGTGAAAAACAACAAGTCATAGCGAAATACGCGGTAAAATCAACAACCGGAACGGTCCAAGTCACAATCCCCAATGGTGCTCTACCCCACGCTCTCTATTCGGCGTGCAAGTCACCTCAATATAGCACTATGGGTGCAAATCCGGGGATTCAAACCATCAGGATATCATTTACAATCATTACTCACCTCGATCCGGCAAAATCTCTAGCCCGTGACGCCTTTGCCCCTCGAATCGGCCTCCAGGCGTGTCAAATCTGACCAAAATCAGAGCGAGTACATCATAATATGCCAAGGGAACAATGCCCAATCGAAAACAATCGAAATATAGTAAAAATCTCAAAACTAGCAAGACCAGAGCCCCGGGCCCACTTCTCGAAAAATTACAAAACTCACATTAACGGATTCCTCGTCTCGCCACGAGTCCATACATATCAAGTTTACCAAAATCGGAATTCAAATGCCCTTTCAAATCCCAAATTTTCATTTCAAAAACCAAGCCCTAGTTCTTCCAATTTTTACACAAATTTCCAAGAATTAAAGGTTGATTCTTCAATAAAAATGACGTTTCTAGGTCACGAGACTTACCTCCAATTGATTCCCGTCAAAATCCTCTTCAATCTCTACCAAAAAGCTCTTAAGGTGGTCAACAATGGAGGAAATCATCCCAAGCTCGCGGATGAAATATTGAATAAAAACCCTCCTAAACAGTCCAGTTTTCGCTTCTGCGGTCCCCACGCCTGCTTCCGCGTGACCGCTTCTGCGGTCCTTGTCCGCTTAAGCGGAAATTCATTAAATCACAAGGGTCGCTTCTGCGACACAATTTCTCGCTTCTGCGAAGTCTCACCTCCAAGCCCAAACCGCTTCTGCGACTTCTTGTCCGCTCCTGCGGACTCGCTTAGGCGAAAATACTTCCGCTTCTGCGGAACTGCTCAACCTCATCCTATTCCGCACCTGCGATGCTTTCTCCGCTTCTGCGCAACCGCATCTGCGGTCTCCTTTCCGCAGATGCGGAAATACCTGCTGCAGCCAAGAACCTGCAATTACCAACTTCAAATTTTCTTCCAATGGCCACCTGAAATCACCCCGAGGCCCTCGGGACCTCAACCAAAAGCACCAACATGTCTTAAAATATTATTCAAACTTGCTCCAATCAACGAAACACCTCAACTAACACTAAAATCATTGAATTACATCGGATTCAATCCTAAGTTTCTTAAAAACTTCCGAAATACGCATTTGATCGCAAAACCCGCTCAAAACACCTCCGAATGGTCTGAAATTTTGCACACATATCCAAAATCACCTAACGAAGCTACAGCAACTCTCCATTCCGACCCTCGGATCAAAATCTCACCTATCAATCGCAACTCGCCGAAATACTAACTTTGCCAATTCAAGCCTAATTCTACACCGAACCTCCAAACTCAATTCCGATCGCACTCCTAAGTCACAATTCACCTCCCGAAGCTAACCGAATCACCGGAAACCACATCCGAGCCTCCTAACTCATAAGTCAACGTCCGGTTGACTTCTCCAACTTAAGCCTTCCTTAAAAAGACTAAGTGTCTCATTTTCTACCAAAACCAATCCAAATCAACTCTAACACACCAAACACTGATAATGAAACATGAAGAAGCATGAAATGGGGGAAACGAAGCAGTAACACATGAGACGACGGGTCGGGTCGTTACATCCTCCCCAACTTAAACAAACGCTCGTCCTCGAGCGTACCCAGAAATGTACTAGAAGCAACCCAATAGCTGAATGACCTTTCCAAGCATATACCCGGGGTGGTCCCTCGCCACCCTATCTCGCATTGGTCCTATAACTCAATATAGCTGAAATTTCACAGTACACCTGAACCATAAACCATAGAACCACATTGCACTTTCCGAAATCAAACGCAAGATCAGAAATTCACATCTATATTCAGAATAAGCCCGAACCAACTGTAATAACCCATACCTGTAACCTCGGGTGAAATCATATGATATACCACATAATCCAAACACTCGAAACGATAGTCTCTATTCACAGCAGTTGCCCACAATACCCAAATACCGATAGAAACCTCTTATTAGCTAAAGTCTTATTCCAACACTTTCATATACTGCCAACGATAAATAAAACACGCGATAAACCGTAACCATTTCCTCAGATCAACTATACATGAAGCCACTTCCCTTTTTGGCTAATACCACAACAGACTTCCGGGCCAAACCTCGATATTATACTTCTAGCAAGCTGAAATGACATCTGTTCGAATTCATTAATGACTCCAACGATCACCTCGAATCCAACACACCACCCCGGTGATACGACACCTCAATACAGGCCTAAGCCACGACTTGCATAATACACGCACCAATAAGGAATGGTCTGAACGTACTCAAATCAGGACAAATGACGCAAACGGAAGAGCTGTACCGCAAGCTCATGAATACCATTACAACACAAGGCTGAGACCCCGTCCCACATCATAGAAATGGAGTACCTGAATCTACCTCGAGAGGCCATACCCCCGTGTGGCCTTGCCACAATGAGCGATCTTATCCAAACACTGTTACACATGAACACCTCAAGTCACCATGCTCAAAATAGACAGCCACGCATAATTTAATGTCTGAAACCAAAGCAATGCTACACGTAACTCGATAGGCCATAATCAATACTCCATACACCGAGCAACACTCAATTACTCTTCCCGCTCGACTTCCTCTATGAATCCTCAATAGAACCGCACCACATGTGCCCATACCCAACCAATCATAACGCCTCACAGCACAGAAAAGCAACTCATACATCTCCTTAGATCACTAACAAGCTCAATAACGATCGAATCAACCTATCCCTCAAAATTACAACTGGGGGCCAACCAAGCCAACTCAAGCTAATTGCGTAGCCACATCGGCCTGCCAACGTTCTCAATACCAAGAAGCCTGAAGTTGCTCCTTCCACTACTATAACTCCTGCCGGAGCCGTACGATATGGTGCCCGGCACCAAATCAATACCAAAATCCACAATCTCGCCCGGCGACATGCCCGGCCACAAGAAACACATCCGAAAAGGTCCCTCAACACCGGAACTGAATCAAGGGCAGAAACCTCTGCACTGTCATCCATCACGAAGGCCCTATTAAGAAAGGCAATCCTTCCCAGCCGTCCGCTGCATCTTGAAATATATCAGCTCTGCAAGAACATAATCCAATGCACCTCGCCACTCAACCCGTGGCATTTCTGACATAGCTCGTAGTACAATAGTCTAGAAACCCCACACTAAGACAACCAGTCTGAATTTCAACATCACATCCAAAATCTAACATATCAGCAAATAAAGATCCACTCTAGCCTCCAAATCCTAATTGCCACTAAACGGTGCCGAATACACACGATCCACAACTACGACATAGACTGTATCTGAGAACTCCCAGTCTCCAACTCCATATAACACACGAATCACTATACCTGATCCCACATTCTGCCGTATGAATACATTTCACGCATCAAGTACCCATTCAATTTTCCTGTGCCATCAACAAACTCAAACATCAACAGTCGTTCCAATAAGAAAATGTCGCAATACCATCGAAGTATTATCAGTTTACATTACCTTCCCCTTTTACTGAACATATACCCCCGTCGAATCACTAGAATAGCAATACCATTTTCCTTAATCATCTGAAGATCTATTCTTAAATCACCTGCAGCTGCCCGTGCTGCTTAAGAATTTATTGACTTTCCATTCTGAACTGAACTGAAGCCTTACACACACAAATCCCAATCCTCCACAACATATCGCATATACCATACCGCACTAGGATAACATGGGAACTCCATCTCCCAATTCCATTTGCACAAGCTAAACTGCCAGGACTGAATTGTTCTACCCAACCCGAACTAAGCAAGCTGTCAGAACTCAAGAGCTTCGCTGCACAACACCTGTAAGGGCTCATTACCTCGAACACATACGAAGAGTTAATCATATCTTTACCATACCGAGTCGATCCACTATTAAGCTATTCTATCCATCTAATTTCCCTTCTGATTCATCATCAACTTGATATTCCCTCTTGCTGTAGCACCACAATGCCTCAACCCAGGCTCACTACACGAGACTCAAGCACAAGACCACACTGTCTAAGACCCATAAGCCACTGAATACTCTCCCCAATGTTCCCAGAAATACCACATTCCAGAATACTTTACCTTGAAGTACTTCCAGCGAATCTGAATTCGTTACCATCACTTTCCAGATATTGATACATAGGATCCCATAAGCAACATAAAAATACCACGAGTCTTGACCTTTCCCAATGAAAACACAGTCTCTAACCACATACACAACCTTAAGGCACCTGATTATCATATGCAAAATCTCGAACAAAACAAAACCATTCTCGAGAGTCATTTACTTCATATTCGAACTGCAATTTGCCTGATCAAACGGACATGACCGTCCGTGCCTCATTAGCACTCTGACACCGCGGGAGATGATCTCATTTCCAGTACAAACAAACATCTTCCTTCTCTATACACTGAGCGTACTTTATCAACAACAACTCAAGACGTCCTATTATTTTCTCACATATACGAAGCACCGTATAACCTTTGTCATAATTTTGCTTCACTCGTGCCATCCTCGGCTCAATTCCTGCAACTAGAACTGATTCGCCAACATACCTCGAGACGTAACCTACATAGCACATAGCCGCGCAATCAGCTAACCAACGGCTACCTCCCCAACTTGGCTCGAAGCCATATATCAAGACACCCTTAACAACTCATAACACTTTTACTCTAATGATGCTACAATGCCACAGTGATATTAAACTCAAATCATGTACAAGTTTGTGAAAACACGGATCATCTAGTACTGTAATCCTCTACAAATCTCATGTTCATCCCCACATCAGTTGAGTCCACCCTCTAGAGCGACTCGAATTTTATCAAATTTCAACACGTACTCTTCAATTACACATGGGATCTTCTAACAATACACATAAGAATCATACCATTCAAGAACACTCTGCAGGAGATAATCCACCTGCTTCGCCTCAATTTGGTATTTCAGCACACCTCCCACCGTCATACTCATAACACAGCCAATTTAGTCTTCCTGAGTCTGAACTCATACCGCCACATGTATTGCACTTTACTTTCCTACTAGAAGATACAAAAATATCCTTAACGCGCCCATGATTCGGGCCACACAACAAATCACAATAGGAATCGAACACTTATCAGTTCATCTATTATCCAGCAGACTCCTTCGTCACTACCAAGATCACATAGATGCATCTCGCAGTTCTAACATACTCATCACATGGATATCCAACTGCCATTCCGGCTAATAAGGACAATACTGAACGTATAAGTTCAAAACACCTGCTCACACAATCAGCACCTCGGTGCTCAGGCCATAGGCAAAGATCCGGCCTCAAGTCCTCCAGACTGGCCCAACATACTCACAAAGATTACCTCTCGCCCCTCGATCGGGGAATCATAAACCATCAAGGCACATATAATACCGAGAGCTCAGGTGCGCATACAGACGTGAGGAAGGAATTTCAAGAGTTATATCTCAAGCCGAATCAAGTACGCACGATAAGAATTCCAAGAAAGTGAAGTTTTCCTAAAGGTTCTGCAGCCTCTCGAGGATAAATACGGACGTCTCCGTACCGATCCGCGAGACTCTACTAAACCTTCTCATGACTCGTGAGACCTAGTAACCTAGGCTCTGATACCAACTTGTCACGACCCAATTCCCATACCCGATCGTGATGGCGCCTCTCGTGAAGACAAGGCCAGCCAACTAACCCAAAACCTTTCACTAACAATTATTAAACATGATTGAATAGAAGATACAACTTAATGGCATTAGAAACTGTTAATTACTACCCGACCGGGGTGTCACAAGTCACGAGCATCTAGGGAAAAACCTTAACACAACTACAGGCCAATAAATATATACAAGTGAAATTTCTGGAAAACAAAAGACAACATCCGGTGCCGCGAACGCTGGCAGTCACCTTGCTCAGCTACAATAAGAATACCTTCAATCCGCTAATAACCCGCTACCGGGTGAACGATACCTGCAACTGCACGCGAGGTGCAGGGAGTAAAGTGAGTACTTCCAAATCAGTGAGTAATAGAAGTAAATAATACTGAGCAACAAGAAATCACGTAAGCAACCAACGGGCTGTACAGAAGCCGGGTACAATTTCCGAGAAAATAGTGAAATTAGAGAACTTCTTAAAAATGTTTCGGCTCAGTTCAAATCTCTTTAGAAAATGGTCCTTTCAATAATTACGAAAGCTGTTCAAAATAGTTAGTGCTGATTAGCACAGAAAATCCGCCCCTCGGGCCCAAATACCACAGCATAGCAGGTAAAAATGCAAATAAGTATGCAAGATGAACACATAAAAGTTCGCCCCTCGGGCATGAATTTCGTTACTAGTCAGTCATTGTTACCAGACCGGTTAGCCATTGTTACCTGACCCAACGTGTGTTTCAGCGCCATTGTTACCACTGGTCAGCCATTGTTACCTGACCAAAACACGTATGACAGTGTCATTGTTACCACTGTCCAATTCTAAATGGGTACCCGCGCTCTATGTGGGTGTGCAGACTCCGGAGGGGCTCCTACAGCCCAAGCGCTATATCATCATAAGGCCTGAAAGCATGTACATGTCAACATGAGGCCTGAAAGCCTTCTCACATTACACTCGAGGCCTGAAAGCCTCCTCACAATACACTCGAGGCCTGAAAGCCTCCTCACATCACTCAGCATATCCTCACATATGGCCCTCGGCCTCAATCAGTCCAAAAATAATCATGAGCCCCTCGGGCATTAGTAAAGAAACAATAATGCTCAGCTCAAACAGTAGTTCAAATATCAGTTAAAAACTCAAGGTTGAGTAAA